>NW_020954571.1:14319098-14450447 GCF_900497805.2 Vombatus ursinus | reverse complement strand
AAGGTCCCTTCTAGCTCTGACATTCTGTGTTCTAAGGTCCCTTCTAGTTCTGACATTCTCTATTTTAGCAATTATTAAGCATCTGCATTATGCCAGTTGTTATTTTTCTTGCTTTTTTCCCCAGAAGCATCAGGGACAATGCCTGGTGTACAGCATAATCTCTACCTATACCTTTGAGTTTGTAATGGGAGCCATTTCACATATAGTATAGAAGCATAGAATGTCAGAGCGAAAAGGGACCTTAGAATGTAAAATTTTACAGCTGGAAGGAACTTCGTCCGATCCCATCAGTTTAAAGATTGAGAAACTTACTGAAGGTCATGAAGCAGTATTAATAGTTGAATGAATTCTAGAACCGAGGTCTCCTGATTCCCAGAAATTTTAGAATGGACAATAAAGGAGATGGGCTACTATAATACAGGGAGCTTGAGTAGAATTTTGGGATCTTGATACTTTTCCTTTGTCATAGTTCTTTTGCTAGCTGTCCAACCAACTGAACTTCCTCAACCTACTTTGTGGATCATTGTCCATGTTCTCCTTCCTTCTCTTTGTGCCCCACCCCCAACCATACATGGGTATACCACAGGACTCAGTCCTAGGCCCTCTCCTCTCTCCTCTCTTTTAGTGATCAGCTCCCATGGATTCAACTATCATCTCCATGCAGATGACTCCTAAATCTCTATAGACAGTTCTCATCTCTCCTGAGCTCCAGTCCCACAAGTCTAACATCTTGCTGAACAAATCCACTCAGGTATATCCCGTATGCATCTCAAACTCAACATGTCCCAAACTAGACTTTTCATCTTTCCTTCTAAATTTTCCTATTTCTGTTGAAGTCATTACTGTTACTCTAGTCACTTGGGTTCAGAACCTTGAAATCATACTTAATATCTCACTCTCACTCACACCTCATCATTTGCCAAGTCTTGATGCTACCTTAATTGTCCCCTTCTCTGTACAACCACTCAAGTTCAAGCCTTCATTTTCTCTTTACCAGACTATTGTAATAACTTCCTAATTTCTCTCCCTACCTCAAGTCCCTCCTCTTTCCAATCTAGCTTTTACCTAGCTACCTCAGTCATTTTTCTGAAGCACATCTGACCATGTCATTTTCTTGCTCAAAAAGCTTCAATAACTGTTTATTGCCTTTAGGGAAAATATTAACTTCTCTACTTGGCATTTAATATGATCATAATATGATCACAACCTACATTTGCTGATTGATTATACATTACTTCCCGTCATGTATTTGATCTAGCCAAATTAACCTATGTGTTATTCCCTATATATAACATTCTACCTCTCCCCTCTGTGCCTTACCACAGTCTGCCTCCTATATTAGGAATTTTCTCCTTCACCTCTACCTCTTGGAACCCCTAGCTCCCTTTTAAATTCAATTCAAGCATCATTTCCTTCAAGAGATCTTTCCTGATTCCCCCAGTCATTAGTGCACTATCAAAATCTCTTTGTGTTTATTTTGTATTTCATTTTTACTTTATTTAACCTTCATATATTTATTGAGAACACGTATCAATTGTTCACTAAATGTGAACATGGCCTGCATACTTCCCTAGTTGCGACAAGGAAGTTTTTTTGGATTTGGAAATGGACTTGTCCATACCATCTGAAGCCTGTTTAAAACCAGTTGGAACTGGAGACCTGAGTATCTGGTGGCAGAGAAGAAAGAGTCTCCTTTAAGAAGGACTCTTTTGATGGGGGAGGAGAGTGCTTTGGCTTCAGCCTCAGCCTGTGGCTCCATTCCCCATTAGAGGGAGGAGGACCTTGTGAGCTTCAGAGGAGCTAGAGGGTTTTGAATTTCCCATCTTTTCATTGGCAAACCCTAGCAGCATCCCATAAACAGCTGATAGCCATGTCCTCATTGGTTTCAAAGACAAACTGGATGAAGATTCAAGGCTCAACAAAGATTCTAGCAAGGAAACAAAACTTACCTAAAGAGAACATGTCAAGGACTCCAGTATAAGGATTTACAGGATCTGTTACTCTTTTGCCACACATAGTCTCTAAACTTGAGCCCACTTTCTCCTGGACTCTGTACTTTAGGAGAGTGTCATAGACCTTTTCACATTCCCACTGTTCCTACTATGCCAACTTTGTAGACACCTCTTTGCAAAACCCAATGAAGTCCCTGGGTTCTAGTCTTAGTTCTAATGATTTTCTAGGCAAGTCATTTCCCCTCCCTGAGGCTCAATTTTTAAATTTGTAAACCAAGGAGGTTGTAGTCTGACTTTTTCGAACTCCAATATTTTGTGTTCTTTTTCCTGAGATTCCTTCCTACTCTGACTTTCTATGCCCAGAGGTCCTGATAGTTCTAATTTCTTGTGTTCTAAGATTCCTGCAAGCTCTAGTTCTTTATGCAATTTCTGTATTTCCTTCCAGTTTTGAAATTCTCCATTTGATTTTCTAGGAACTCATCCAATCTCACATCCAATGCTTCTTAGATTCTGAGACCTTTCTATGCTAGGATACTTGCTGAAATGAACTCATTCTAGGCATGGGTGAGTGAGGACACTTACCTTGGATTATTGTGTATTTTGTGTGTTAAATAGCTCTAATATTTTGTAGTTTTAAAGGGCCATACTTCCACGTTTTAGTTCTGGCTTCTCTGCAGAACCATAGATTTTCCTCATTAATATTCAACTGTACGGCTTCTGAGTAACACTCTTTAATCTTTTTGCCAAAGCATAGAGGAGGGTAGTCAAAGGTCCAGGAACCATCATAACTGGTGAGCTGGGTCATCGAATTTGAAAGATGTTGGTTTCCTTCTGGAAGAGCGAAGACATGGAAGTATCCTTGTGGGCCCCAAGGTTCCCTTGGAAAGTAAGAATATCGATTAGAAACCAAAGCAGAATTAATCCACTTTATCACATCCCTAACACATGGTCATTCAGCCTCTCCTTGAAGAATTTCAAAGGTGGGAACTTCATTTCCCAAAGCAACTCATTCTCCTGTTGGCCAGCTCTAATCATTAGGAAATTCATCTTTATATTCAGCCCAAACCTTCCTCCCACAGTTTCTCAAAACATCTTGCTAACTCAGTCTCCCAGAACCTTAAGAGGAATTGGAGCTTGTTACTTGGGTCCCCAAGGACAGCTCAACAGCCTAACTTGTTTTCTTTCCTGTGAATGTCATAATAAAAAAAAATATAACTTTTCTTCTTACTTGCAGCCAAGACTAGAACACGAAATGTCTGAATTGGAAAGAACCTTAGAATAGAATGTAGAATCACGGAAAAGAAAGGATCTTAAGAAAATAGGTCATCTAGTCCCACTTTTACATTTTAGAGAGGAGACGAAGGGACCTAGCCAGGGTAATAAAGTGAGTTAATGGAAGAGATGGGAGTTCAAAGGTGTCTGACAATGGGAGGTGGCGTGGAATCTGGATTTAGAGAAGACTTCAAAATTCTGGCTCTACCCTTTGCTAGTTGTATGGCCTTTCGAATGTTATTGAATCTCTCTGCTTTAATTTCTTTATATTTAAAATGGGGGGAGGTGCTAGATTGGATAACCTCTAAGGCAAGGGTTCTTGATCTTTTTCTACGCCATGTGCCCTTTTGGCAGTCTATTGACACCTGTGGACCCATTCCCAGTATAATGCTTTTAAATATATAAAATAAGACACAAAATTATAAAGGAAACAAATTACATTTAAATACAGTTATAAAAATTTTCCTATCCAAGTTCATGGACCCCTGGGGTGTCCATGGACTCCAGGTTAAGAACCCCTGCTCCAGGGTCTCTTCCAGTTCTAAAGTCTCTATGCTACAAAATAAGCTGCCTTATGAAACAGTGAGCTCTCTATTGCTAGCATTGTCCAAAGGCTTAAATGACCGCTTTTGGTGATGCAAGAGGGGATTCCTGCATGGGGTACAACACTGAACTAGATGTTGTTCCTTTTTACTTGAGATTCCTTATTCTATGATAACTCTTGTTTGCTATCTATTGAAAGGGCAAGTGAGTCATGAAATAGCCAGAAGGAAGGAAGAGGTGGGTACTAGGTCTATGTGAATGCCTAAATTGATGACTGATAAGTCCTTAAATAGCCTGGAGTTGATCAGGTTGGAGTAGGTGACCTTTGAGTTCTTTTCCAGCTCTAGGATTCTATGCATCTAGCCAGTTTCTGATTCCCAGCGTAGTACAATAGAAAGAGCACAGAATCAAAACACATAAGCTCAAGTCTTAGCCCTGTCATTTATTAGCCCTATAAAGGTAGACAAGTCACTTCTCTCTGAGCCTCAGTTTTCTCCTCTGTAAAATAGGGTTAATGAAACTCTAATGATATCCACCCTACCCTGCTATTGTGAGGAGAGGTCCTTATAATCCTTAAGCTATCCTGAGATACTGTTAATTATTTCCAATGAGCTTTAAAGACAAAAACCTGTTCAGAGTGGCAGCTGTTGGAATATATCAAGGTGGTAGTTAGTACTTTTGTAGCTTCTGCATTTCTTTTCTTTTGAATAAAACCTGGATGTGTAATTTTTTTTTGTATAGGATTGTCTCCTGTGGCCATACATACATCTCACTGCTGAGGGTTCAGCTTCACTTCCTCTGGGTCTGCCCCTTATAAACAGATAACTTTCCCCTCCCCCCCAATTAAATCCATATCAGGTTGTTAGAGCGGCTGCTTCAACATCCCTTCTGGAGAACTGGGGAAGCTAAACTATATCCATCCTCATTCTGAGCACTCTCCTAAGAAGTCCTTGCTGGAGGCTTCCTGCTAACTGCTTACCCAGGACATCAACCCAGTGGAGTGATTTTCTGCTACAGCAGCCATTTAAGTGATGTCTTTGCTTAAGGCTTTGTCTGAAGTTATTCATGCTGGGCATTCTCAGATCATAAGTCACTGAACTTTCTGCCCCAATCTACACATGTCCTGGGGTAGCCTCTTTACTTATTTTTCACAAGGGGTTGAGGTTCATTTGTTGCCATCTAAAATGGCAACACTCTACACTGAAACCTTTTGATTCTTTCAAGGGAGTGAAAAAAGACCATACATACACTTTAGCATTAATATCTTTCTTATTTTACTCCCTTCAGAGACTAAGAAAACCTCATCATTTTGCTGCTCCTCCCTGCCCCCACTCCGCCCCCACACCTTGTTGGTTTCATCTGATTACTAGAGAATACATTATGATCAGGAACCACTTAGCCTGAAGAGACCTCAGAACAGAATTTTAGAACTGGGAAAGGCTTCAGAACACAGAATGTTTGAGACAGAAGGAGCTTTAGAACAGGATGGTAGAGTTGAAAGTACTTTGTGACACAGAATATTAAATCTGAATGGGACCTTAGAGCTGATCAAGGATGGAAAAAAACTCTAAGTACCTGCAAAACCTTAGGCAAGTTACTTTACTCCTCTAAACTTCAGTTCCTCTAGTTACAAAATGATAGGGTGGAAACTAAATGGTCATTAAGGTTTTTTCCAGCATTAATCATCTATATTATGGACTCTATAATATATTATATTATATATCATATCATATTCTATATTACAGATTTTATAATACACATACATGTTTATGTATTTGTCATTAGTGATACCAACTTTTCTACTTGAATATTCTCTCCCCTTTCCATTTCAGTAGACAATTTCTTGGTATCTCTTTTGAAGATTGAGTTGCCTGACCTTTGAAAAATGTCAGGAGACAGTGAAGTGATTGTGGTTTATACCCCAGGAATTATCCTCGTCTCTCTGGGATGAGGATGGGAGGTTTAGAAATTCATGTTTATTGTATAATAATAAGCTAGCATTTCTGTTTCTTTGGCATTTGCTAAGTATTTTTCAGATATTTCATTGAATCCTCACAATGAAGTTATGACGTAGGTGCTATTATTATCCTTATTCTACAAATGAGAAAACAGAAGCTCAGATATAGTCATAGAGATAGATTCCAACCCAGGTCTTCCTAACTCCAATAGCCCTCTATCTTCTACATTGTAAAATGTTAAAGTCCTTGAAGGAAGTGGAAGCAATTTTTCCTCACTAGATCTCATAGCCTTTTATATTTTTCTTACACACATTATGTATTTTTGTTCATATTTAAGGCAGTGTGGCATAATGGATAGAGATCTGGCCTCAGAATGAAGAAGACCTTTCCTCTGACATATACTGGCTGTGTGATCTCTGGGAAAGTCACTTACCTTCTTAATACTCTAGGCTAGCAGTTTTCAAACTTTTGGTCTGAGGATCCCTTTGCACTTTTAAAAACTATTGAGAACTTTAGTTTATGTGAGTTATAGCTACCAATATTTACCATATTAGAAATTAAAATGTTTTAGTATTATTATGAAAATAATTTTGACCACAGAGATCTCCTGAAAAAACCTCAGAGTTTCTGGACCACACTTTTGAGAAGCACTCTGCTTGGCAATGGTCTGAGACTATAAGTTGCAGGTAAAGTACCAACCTTCACTAGTAGAAGGAATTTCCTTATCTGGAAATTTCCTATACCACTGAATTGACAGGCCCAGTCCCTATGCCTATCCTATGAATTGTATCTATCTATGCCTTAGTCCCACTTCCCATGCCCAGTAGAATGTAAACTCTTTGAGGTCAGAGATTGTGTATTTTTCTGCTTAATATCTTCCCCAGTGTTAGAACAGTACAATTTTAAACAGTAGACACTTAGCAAATGTTCCCTGAACTAATAAATGAATATTTATTGAATGGGGTACAGATTGTTCAATATATAATATCTCCTTTATATTTTGCTCTCTTTCCCCATGCTTCTCGCACATAGATGGTACACAGTAAATGACTGTACTTTTTTTTGTCCAGACCTGTGATTCAACCATGTGGTGAATTCTTAGTGTGGAAACTCCTTTCATCAATGCATACCAGCTAATTATCTGTAACTTATAAGATCATTGGTTTATATTTCTAGAGCTTGAAGGGAGCTTAGAGACTATCTAGTTCAACCTCTTTATTTTATAGCTGAAGAAACTGAGGTCTGTAGAAGGGAAGTCACTTGCCCAGGGTCATACAGTTAGCAGTGCTGGGATTTGAACTCAGGTCTGGTGACACTAAGTTCAGCACTGTAAGTTCAATAATCTTTCCACAGGACCATGCTGCCTCTACTTAAGTCTTAAGCAGTTGCCTAGGTTTCTGAGAGGTTAAGTGACTTGTCACACTCTTTCCACTAATCACACAGCCAGTATGTGTCAAAGGCAGGAATTAACCTCAGCCCTCCTGGCTCCAAGGCCAACCCTATCCACTGTGCCATGCTGATTGATGAGAGTCACCTTGAACCTATTAGTGCTTAAAGCATGCTTAGATCATGTTACCTCCCCCAAAAGAATGTAAGCTCTTTGAGGGCAGGAATGATTTTATTTTTTCCTTTAAATGTCCAGAGCTTAAAACAGTATCTGGCACATAGTAGGGACTTAATAAGTGCTTGTTGATGAGTACATGTTTGTCAATACATTAGAAACCAGAAACAATTAAAGTGTTTTAAAGCTATAAAGACTGTTGATTGAGCTTCCTCTTTCTTTTGGGTTCCAATGGTGCAACCAAGCTCCATTTCAATTTTGTTGGGCTGATGTAAATTCTGCCCCTTCTGTCTGGATCCTGTCACCTCCTTAAATTGTTATCTAATTTTTGTTCTCTCAGAGATTTTTCTCAGAGCAAGACTTCTGCTGTCCCTGGTGCTGAAATGGAAAGGAATGAGGAATATAGAGGCACAGTATATATTAAGGCTGAAAGTGAGGGTCTGGGGAGCAGAGGAGGAAGGAGACATTTAACTTCTACTGTGACTTGTCATCTAAAGTTGTTATGTTTTTCTCCAAATGTCTTCTTTTGGCTTTTTTAAATTTTTTTTTTTACTATGGTCAAATATTCTATGTGAAAGTTTTTTTCTTTTCCTTTGGAAAGTAGATACAGAAGGAATGAATTCCAGAAGCTTCCTGGGCTTATTGGCAAGCATTATGTTCAATAATAGAAGCCAGCTGATACTCGCTGTTTCAGTACAGCTTTGCTGCTTCGGGTGGTATTGTATTTCCCTGGAGAAGTTTCCAGGGACAGGACTCCTACAGAAATTACATTTAGGCACAATGATCTTGGGGGAAAGTGTTCAGAAAAGGAGTTAGGGTAGCTTTATTCAGCTACAGTATGGAGTCATCATAGAGAGAAGCAATGGAAGTGATGCAATCCTAGGGATATTATCATATTACTAGGCAGTGTGTGGGTTTGGGGGAAGAAGGATGAACCTAGAGTCAGAACAGAATCCTGGCCTCAGCACAAGCTGGGCATGGAGCTTAACCTTTCTTGTCCTCAGTTTCTTTATTGGTAAAATGGGAATAGCAGTCTTTATATTTCTTCTCTCATAGGATTTTTGTGAAGAAAGTATTTTGTAAATCTTAAAGCACATTAGAAATGTTGTCATTCCCTCCACATGTGTGCCTCCCCCTCACTTCCCAATCTCTGTCAGGCATACCACCATCTTCTCAGCCACCTCTGTGCCTAACCTCTGAATCATCTTGGTCTGTACCCTCCTCCGCACTTCTCCTTCCTTACTCCATCAACATTCAGTCATTTGTCAAGTCCCATTGTTCCTATCTCCAAAATACCTCTCACATTTATGTACTCTTTACCAGTCTAACTGTGTGATATCTCCAGACAGCATGATATAGTGTTAAGAATGCTGGATTTGAAGTGAGAGAGCCTGGGCTCCAATTCTGGATCTGCCACTTATTAGCTGTAAGTCACTTTACTTCTCTGGGGCTCAATATCCTTATCTGCAGAATGAAGGTGTTGGCCTGGCTAAACTTTGAAGCCTCTTCCAAATCTATGATCCTTGCAAGTACTATTATATGCAAATTTATTTGTATAAGACTCCCATTTAGAAAGAAGCAGCATTGGTTCAGTGGAAAATAAAATCACACTAGTGTGGGCTCTTGTTACCTTTCTTCCCTATAGTTATAGTAACTTTATAATTGGTTTTTCTGTCCCTAGTTTATCCCCTCTCCAACCCATCTTTTATATAGCTACCCTTTATGCTCTTTGCAGTGAATTGCTCTGATTACTGTAATTACTCCTCTGCTCCAATACTTCAATGCCTCTCTATAGACTAAAACACAAAGCCCAAACTTTTTGGTTTGGTATTTGAGGCCTTCCCCAATCTGGCCTCAACCTACGTTTTCAGATGTATCTTCTACTTCTTTCCCTGCATTCTTTTTTTTTTTTAAACAAACTGCATTACTCATTTTCCTTAAAACATGTCTTGGGGCAGCTAGGTGGTGCAGTGGACAGAGTACCAGCCTTGGAGTCAGGAGGACCTGAGTTCAAATCCG
This sequence comes from Vombatus ursinus, assembly GCF_900497805.2. Taxonomy (NCBI): domain Eukaryota; kingdom Metazoa; phylum Chordata; class Mammalia; order Diprotodontia; family Vombatidae; genus Vombatus; species Vombatus ursinus. The sequence goes on along the minus strand of NW_020954571.1, from coordinate 14,441,142 downwards.
GCCTCAGACACATGATACTCACTAGCTGTGTGACCCTGGGTAAGTCACTTAACCCTGACTGCCTCAAAAAAAAAAAACCCAAAAACATCTCATGTTCTTCTGCCTCCATGTTTTTACTTATGTCTATGTTTATAATGTCCTCTATTTCTGTTTGCACGTAGTATATGCTTAATAAGTGCTGAAAACACTTGAAACTCCCCCCTATTCTCTCTTCAATCTATTCTGTGATTAAAAAGATGGACCTTATTCTGGTCAAAGTCAATTCCTCTATTGGTACTTTTTTTTGGCTAGGCAATGGGGTCAAGTGACCTGCCCAGGGTCACGCAGCTAGTAAGTGTCAAGCATCAGAGGCCAGATTTGAATTTAGATCCTCCTGACTCCAGGGCAGTACTCTAACCACTGCACCACCTAGCTGCCCCATCTATTGGTACTTGTGATCCCATTCCCATTCCCTGCAATCATCCGATCTCAATAATCTTCAATCATCCCCTATCAACTGCTTCCTTTTTTACTGCCTACAAATATTCCAAAGCCTCACCCATCCTTAAAAAAAAACCCTCACTTACCTTAACATCCTATATCTCTTCACCATTTCATCGACAAATTCCTAGAAAAAGCTGTCTGTACTCTTTGTCTTCACTTCTTTTCCTCTCATTCACTTTTTAATCTCTTACAATCTGGCATTTCATTTTATCATTCAACTGAAAAAGGTGCTCTCTCTAAGACCAATTAGGAGCTTACTGTAATAGTCTAGGCAGGAGGTAATGAAGAGGTAGTAAAGGTCTGAACTATGGTAGAGATTCCATGGAGAAGGAAAGATGTGGAAAATTAATCAACAATTTATTGGTATGTGGGTTCAAGAAGAAGAAAGAGTTAAGGATAACTCAAACTTGCAAAGCTGGAAGTCATGAATGACTACAAGATTGTGAACCTGGCTGACTGGAAGGATAATGGTACTATCAGTGGAAATGAATAAATTTGGGAAAGGGGTGTGTCTTGGGTGGGAGGAATAATAGAAATAATAATAACAGCTCCTTTAAAGTTTAAAAAGTCACAACTCTCTGAGGTATGTGCTATTATTACCCCCATTTTGTAGATAAGGAAGCCTAGATTTAGAAGATAAGTGATATGTTTAGGGTCACCCAACTAATAAATGTGTGAGATAAGACTCAACCCAGATCTTCTTGGATCTAAGCTCAGCCATTGCGGCATAAAACATGAGTGACCAATGTCCCAAATTTGGTGTCAGTGGGAATATTCCTATCATTCCTAATATTCCTATACTTAAAGTCTCAAAGATTTCACCTTTGACTTTGTTAAGTTGCCCAGACTTCTGGGTAGAACTAGTGGGAGTGGACCTATTCATCTCATTCACACTCATTCACATGACCTACCCAGAGAATATAGAATATTATCTCTGGAAGGGCCCTTAGAATGTTCAAGTGTGAAGAGGCCACTTAGTCCATCTAGCCCTTCATTTTTTGGAGGATGAACCTTAGTTCTTATAGAGGGAAGTGTTTTGTTCAAAGTCAGAGGGCTCTTTTTGCAAGGACAGCTCTCTTGATATTCAACACTAAAAATGAACAATGGAGAGTTTTTCTTTTTCTTTCTTTTTCTTTTTTTTCTTTAAGACAGGTTCCTGGCAACTCTGCCAGAGTTCAGTGAGTTTTCAAGGCTGCCAATTTGCCCTAGTGGAGATTAATTTTTACAAGGAGCTACATAGGGCCACATTATTTGAAATTAACTCCCACTTACTTTCCTCAAATCTGGAATTCATGCTAATTCGTTCTCCTTCCCCCAAGCGAAGAATGATTTCACTTTGGGAAACTTTGCTTTTCTACTAGTGTTTGGGGAGTATAGCAAACTCTCTCCCTTACCCAGATGTTTAATTGCTATTATCTCAGGGACATGTGAGGATGAATCAGGAGATGGATTAGAAGAAGCAACTGAATATTAATTTTATGAGAAACAGAACTAGTAAAGATTTTGCTTTATTCTGGCAGGTACTCTTTGACTCTTAGGCCATTTGCAATTATACAGGCTGATAATTAAAGGAAAGACAGGGTCACTGCTTCCCAAACTTTATCCTGCCCAAAAAATTTTGACCATTTCTTAATTTGTCACAAAACTTTGGGGGGGGCCATGATGTGTGTCTCTGTGTGTTTGTGTGTGTTTTAGGGGTACAGAAGGGAGGGAATCCTAGATCAACTGGTGGAAATTGGGGTGTGTGTGTGTGTGTGTGTGTGTGTGTGTGTGTGTGTGGTCAATACTGGTGAGGATTTCTAGGATAGGCCTTTGGAAAAACATGTTTAACTATGATAATTAAGGAGAAGAGAAGAGATGAGAGAGAGAGTACTTTGTCTGTACATAAGACCCAGGGTAAAAATGGCCTCAATAGGTTGGGAGACCTTAGATTAGGCACCACAGCTCTACCAAGGCCAACCAAAATAGAACAGAAGAAAAGTTCAGTACACCTGGGCAGGAAAAGCTACAGATGAGATCTCTACAGAATAGGGGTAAGAACTAGGGCTTCAGGCAAGTAATGATAGTACTTTTAATGGTGACTGACAATCAAATAGCACTTTATTCTAACAGACTTTCCACTAGCATAGGGGAGAGGCAGTATGGTACATTGGAAAAGGTCATAGATTTGGGAATCAGAGGATACGAGTTTGAACCCTGGCTCTTCTACTTAGTACTTGGGTGAGCCTGTGGTCAAGTCATTTCCTCACTTCGAGTCTATGTATCCTCATATGTAAAATGAGAGGATTGAACTACATGAACTTTAAGTTCTCTTCCAGCTTTAAATTCTATGATCTCATCTGATCTTCATCCAATAACTTTGTGAGAGAAGCAGGGCATGTGTTGTCCCTATTGTACATATGAGCAAACTGAGACTCAGAAAGGTGACACAGCTAGTAAGTGGCAGATTTAGAGCTGGACAGGACACTAGAAACCTTCTAGTTCAATTCTCTTATTTTGCAGATGAGGAAATAGACCCAGGGATACTAAATGACTTGCCCAAGGTCACACAGGTTATAAGCATCAAAGGCAAGATTTGGACATAGGACCTCTTACTCTAGAGTCAGAACTCTTTCTACTGTGCTACCCTGGTTTCTAACTCCTAAGCAGCATGCATTTATTTCCTATATACTATTGCTTTCAAGTTAGTGAGACTTGCAGTAAAGGCTTTGAGCTATGCTTGGGTGCCTCACACTGAGTGGGGAGTTCTAACATAGGCCTACCAGAAGGCAAAGAGGGAGAGAAGAACCTACAAGTATACAAATATACTTGGCACACCCTCCTAGGCATACTTATAAGTGCTAAATCCAACTGTTCCTCAGGAAAGGAACCTTTACATTGCCAGGAAAGGATGCTCAGAATATTGTAGTTGATAAGAAAAATTTAAAGGGAAAATACTGTAGAATTTAGAAGAAACAATTAGATTCATAGGCTCTGGAGACAAAAGCAATTTAATCTTGCCCTTCAGCAAAAAAGGAAAAAAAATCCTTCTTTTTCAGAAATGTTATTAAGAGTAGCTTCAATTGCTTGGCCTGTGGAACTTATCCAAGGTTACTTCCTGTTGTGTAAATATGGATTGAGTGGTGTGTTTATGGCACAACATCTGGGAAAATTGTCGTTGGGATTGCTCAGTAAATTGTATTCACTCTGATGGCCAAGATGACTACTGAGGAATTACAAAGACATTCAGAGACAGCATGGCATAGTGGAAAAAACATGATACTTGAAGTCACAAGAGACCTGGGTTCAAATCCCAACTGTTACACTTATCTAGCCGTATGATCTTGGGCAAGTCCCTTCAGTTCCCTGATCCTCAGTTTATCTGTCAAATGAGAAGAAGAAGATGGTCTATAATACCTAATTACAATGTGGTAGTGAGGAAAATACTTTAAACATTAAAGCACTATAGAAAAATGAAGTGTTTTTTTAATTTAGAATTGGGAGTAGGCAGTAACTCCTAAATTGGTTCATCAGATTTGATTTGCTGTCATAGAACATAGAAAATTGAATGTCAAGGCTAAAAGGAACCTAGAGGATAGAACACAATTGACAGGGTTGGAAGAGATCTTAGAACATGGCAATCAGATGTCAGAGAAGAAAGGATCTTAGAACACAAAATATCATAGCTAGAAGAAGCCATAGAACACAGAACATAAAATGTTAGAAATAGATGGAACCAAAGGACATGGAATGTTGTCAGGTAGCCACAATATATAGGGAATTGACACAATTATACAACACTAAAAACTATTCCCTAATAGTTGGTGACAGCTAAACATAGTGGCTAAGAGATCTGGGCTTGAAAACAGAAAGACCTAAGTTTAAATCTTACCTCCAACACTTATTAGCTGTATAATTCTAGGCAAGACACTTAAGTTATCTCAGCCTCAGTTTCCTCATCTGTAAAATGGGGGAAATAATAGCACATACCTCACAGGGTTGCTTTGAGAATCAAATAAGATAGTGTATGTAAACCAATTTGCAAACCTTGAAGTGCTACATAAATGTTAACTATTATTATTGTTATTATAAGTGGTCAAAGTAAGTGAACAAATAATTTTATTTTAAAATTTTTATATCTTTTTTATATTACCTTAACTTCATAACACATCTTTTTCCTGTCCCATATACAGCCATCCCTAGAACACAGAATTCAATTGATAAAAAGAAAAAAATGTTTAAGGAAAACTAACCGAAACATTAATCAAGTTCAATAATATCTATTGTGTTCTCTTTCCATAGTGTTCCCCCTCTCTGCAGAAGGGGGGAAGGTGCATTCTCCCATTTCATCCAATAAATAGTTTTCAAAAGAAAAATTGCAAACTGTAAATGACAACATATACATATACTCCAAATTTCTGTTAGAGAAATGAAAATCAAAGCATCTCTCAGGGTTTACTTCACATCACGCAGATGGGCAGAGGTAACAAAAGATTAGAATGATGAATATTGAGAGGCTGTGGAAAGATTGGTACTGGCAAAGTAGAATGGCCCAACCATTTTGGGTTTTAATTTGGGATAATGAAAGGAAAGTGATCATACCACATATATGTTTAGATCTACCCGTCTCACTAATGGGCATATACTCCAAGAAAGTCAAAGACAGAAACAAAGGTTTCAGATATACCAAAATATTGATAGCAGCTCTCTTGGTGGTGGTAAAGAGCTGGAAACAAAATGGGTGCCCATCAATTGGGGAATGAATGAAAAAGCAATGATACATGAATGAAATGGGATATTATTTTGCAGAATGATATGATGAATATGAAGAATCAAGAGAAACATGGGAAAATAGGAATGAACTGATGCAGAGAGAAATAAGTGGGACCAAGACTACAACAAGGTAAGTGAGGAAAAAAGATCACCAAAAAGATGTTGACCCCTCAGTAATGGAAAAATCAGTGGAGATCCCAGAGAAAAGATAATTAAACATACTTCCTTCTCACAGTAGAGAAGTGGGGGACTACTAGAATAAAATAATGTCACTATCTCTACTAGTTTTGCTTAATTGTTTGTCGTCACAAGAGAGAGTTTAGTTGGCAGCTAGGTGTGAAATGGATAGTATTGAACCTAAAGTCAAGAAGGCTCCTGAGTTTGAATCTTGCCACTTACTAGCTGTGTGACCCTGGGCACACCACTCAACCTTTCTCAGTCTTAGTTTCCTTATTTGTAGAATGGGGACAATAATAGTGCCTATTTCACAGTGGTGTTATGGGGTTCAAGCAAGATGACATGTAAAGTGCTTTGCAAACCTTAAAGTGATAATGATTGTTATTGAGCTGGAGGAGGTGAAATGACTGTTGTAAGGACAAAAGACATCAATAAGATTTATCTTTATAAAAAGAAAATAGAATATGGAAGGTTAGATTGGGAAGATTCCTTAGAATGAAGCACATAGAAGACAGGAGCTGGGAGGGAACTTGGAGACCATTCAGTCCAATTCCATCATTTTATAGATGAAGTACTTGAATCCCAGGGAGAAAGTAACTTGCTCAAATCCACACAGTGAGTTATTCATTTGGCTCAGTTCTTATTTCTTCATGGGGGTACATTGTTTTGAGATCAGTCTCCACGTGTGTGGGCCACATGCCAGACAGCACAACTTAGAATGGGATGTTATTCTGCAAAATCATCAACCCAAACCCCTCAGAATAATAGTATGGCACCCATTATCACCGAGAACTTGCTCGCTTCTGTCTGTTGAAAGCTGACATAAACAGATGACTGAGCATCCCAATTCCATCCACTAGGAAGTATTGTTTACCCTCAACTTGTTAATGCTCAGAATTTGGAGATAGTTACACAGCATCAGGCTATATCCCGTCCTTTTTGGCAGTGTGAGCAAGCTAACAGATTCCCTTTTTTTCCCCAGACTCATCCCTTCTGCAGAAATCTTCCTCCCGGGGAGATGGGTGTCTTTCTCATCGGGAAATGAAATATCATTATCATTCATTCCCTCCTGGAAATAAACAAGTATTTGTTGCTTTAGAATGAGCCTAAGGGAAGCATCTGGACCCTTTGCATAAATTATATGTTGTAAAAGGCTGCCTTCAGGGTACTGGCTTGTGTGGTTTCTAGTATTTCCAGTAGTGAGGGCTGCTACTGCTTTGTTATTTCTGAGAGGATCTTTTCACCTGGTGTGAAAAAGTCACCCATGCTAAGGCAGAGTCTTTCTTGATGCAAAATGCACAGCTCTTCTGTCTCCTCTAAGCCAGACTGTAATAACATGAATCACAACTGGATCTCTCTTCACATGTGTGGGGAATATATGTGATTTACAGAATATTGGAGCTGGAAGGGACCTTGGAGCATAGAATGTTAGAACATAGAACACAAAATTGATAGAGCTGGGAAAGACCTTAGAACAGAAAACATTCAACTATAGAACAAAGAATGTCAGAACTAGGAAGGGAACTTGGTTAACAGATTCTAATCCAATCTCCATTTTGCAAAAGAGGAAACTTAGGCTCTCTACAGCATACTTTGGTACTGCAGATGAAAATGTGGCTATGTAGTTATAATGAGCTCTCATTGCCCATGTAGGAAGCCCCTTGAATTTTGGCAAGTAGTTATTCTACACAGAAGGGAAGGGAGGGTTGCTGGGAGACATTCCCCCTAGAGAGAGAGAGAAGGTAAAAATAGCACCTTCTTCAAATACAAGACTACAAGTAATATGTGAGAGGCATCACTTCTGTTAATGGTTTCAGAATGGTTGCTCATTGTGATGACTATTCAGGGGAATATCACTTATTGGCTGTCCATTCAATAAACTTGGCCTAGCATAATGGAAAGTACTTGATTTTCAGCCTCCATTTCTTCTGCCACTAACTAGCTAGGAGCCAGTCTCTCCCCTTTTCTGATCTTTAGTTCCTTCTCCCTTAGAATGAGGAAGTAAAAAAAAATTCACTAAACTGTGTCACTAAACTTTGACCCCAGTGATATCACTATTAGGCTTATACCCTATACAAAGAAGATCAAAGAAAGAAAAAGGACTCATAAGTTATATATATACACACACATATACATATATATATACACACATATACATATACATACCTATATATACACAATATACATACACATATATACATATGTGTGTGTGTGTGTATAAACTTTTTTATTATTTTGTTATTATAAAGAGCCAGGGGGCAGCTAGGTGGCACAGTGACAGATCTGGACTCAGGAAAACTCATCTTTCTAAGTTCAAATCTGGCCTCACACACTTACTAGTTGTTAAGTGACTGGGCAAGTACTTAACCCTGTTGGCCTCAGTGTCCTCATCTGTAAAATGAACTGAAGAAGGAAATGGCAAACCACTCCAGTATCTTTTCCAAGAAAACTCCAAATAAGATAATGAAGAGTCAAACATGACTGAAAAATGGCTTAACAACAGCAGCAAAGAACCAGAAGCTAAGAGCCTTTCTCCATCAACTGGGGAGTGGCTGAACAAATTATGTCATGTGAATGTGATATAAAATTATTGTGTCATAAGAAGTGGCAAAAGGGCAGGTTTTCTGAGAAACCTGAGAAGACTTGTACAAACTGATGCATAGTGAAATAAGAAGAACCAGGAGCACAATTTATGTAGTGACAATAACATTGTAAAGAAAAACAATTTTCAAAAACTTAAGAACCCTGGTCAATGAAGTCACCAACCATAGCTCCAGAGAACTGATGATAAAGCATGCTTGCTACCCACTTCCTAATAGAGAGGTGAGGGATGGAAGATATCCAATGAAATGTACATCTCCAGACATGACCAGTGTGGGTATTTGTTCTGTTTGACTGTGCATATTGTTACAAAGGTACTCTTTTTCTTTTCTTTTCTTTCTTTTTTTTTGGTCATTTTCTTGAGGAGAGAGGTAAAAGAGAGAGGAGGTTACTGATAGGGTTGCCAAAGAAGAAAAGAAAAGAAGAGAAAAAAAAGAAAAGAAAAGATGGACACTGAAACATTTTTTTAAGTGCATAGAAGAGAACAGAAGAAAAACCAAAAGGGAACACAGGTAAGCAGGATAGCTTTGAAAGCTATATGTTGAATTTATTATATACTTAAAATTAAAAGCAAGCTATATATGAGATTCACATTTCCTATACAATCCTTTTTTCTCTTCTACTTTGTATGTGGAAATACTAATTTTATTTGGCGTTCATTAGGTTTAGAATAAAAAATTAATAAACAAAATGAAAGAGTTGGCCTAGATGGCCTCTGGGATCCCTTCCAACTCTATATTCTATTCTATGATCCTCTGTCTTGTGATGAGGCATTCACTTCCTTACCTCTGTAAGCCGCTTGTTTTGCTATGATAAAGCTCTATTTCTTGTTTTTATTTGGAACTTAACAAACTCTGAATAAAATGGGAATTTCCATATACATAGTAGAACATAAAAATAAGATTGTCCATGAAGCTGAAGATTTCTATTATGTAAGCTTGCTTTTCATCTTAGATATATAACAAATTTGATCTATAGCTTTCAAAGTTGTCCTGCTTTCCTATGCTTCTTTCTGGTCTTCTTTCTGAACTGCTTCTCTGCATTTAAAAAAAAGTCTCAATCAAGATGTCTTGAATTTTTTTCTTTTCTTTTTTTTTTTTTTGGCTACTCTATCTCCAGCCCTTCTTACTCTCTTACCTCTTCCTACAATTGGAAAAAAAGAAACAATACCCTCATAACAAATATATATGACCAAGTAAGACAAATTCCCACATTGGCTATATCTGAAAATGTATGTTGTTATAAAATCTTAAGTCCTTAGCTTTTCTATCAAGAGGAGATACAGGTCTATTTCTTATAAAATGCCTTGTTGTATCAGTGAAATCTGCATACTGGTAGTGTGCCTAAAGGAGGTATCATAGTGTAGAGCACTGAGTTTGGAGTTAGTAGTCTTGGGTTTGAATTCTGGTTCTGCTGTTTATTAGTTATGTGACATCGGGTAAATAATTTCCACTATTTTGGTCCCAGTTTCATCAACTGTAAAGTGAAAGAGCTGAAGTAGATAGCCTCTAACGTCCCTTCCAGATCTATATCTTGTTAGACTTTGAACCAACCGGATTCACTCTTGACTTGCACTGGCATTGATAGGTTGGGTTCTCAGAGGGGCAGTTGTTATTGCTTCAACAGTTCTTGGGGGGCAATCTTATTGGTGGCCATCCTTTTAACCCTAGTTCACAAGCCCCCGCCAATATGCTTCCCCTTAGTAACTGGCCAGTAGAATCTGTTCTTTAGTGAAGATATTTACTCAAATGGCATAGCAGAAACAGTAATTACAGAGTATTTTTCCAAAACCACATTTCCCCACAAATACAGAGCCTGGGCAGGGGGGAATGAGCACTCTGTGTAATATGTCACAAAAAGTCATGGTATTAAGTCATGGATGAGTTTCTTGCCTGTTCAATTAGGCTGGCTCTTCATAGGTCACAGAATCTCAGATGTATAGGCAGCATAGCCGGGCTCGCTCCTCATTTAGTCTGTTGCTGGATTGGTTTAAGCACATCACTTGTCCGATGTGTTGATTCTTCACCAGGCTCAGGTACTCTTGGGCCAGGCATATTTTTTGGCTGAGCCAGGCAGGTCACTCATTGCTGGACTCTTCTCGGAACTGGATGGTACTCTGTTCTCTCCAGCTAAAATATTGCAGTACCTTTTCTAGCTGGAGTGCTATCATACTCTTTCAGCTGGGGTAATAATATTCAGCCTAGGATTAACAGAAGCCTCTTGTCTTGGATGCCCACAGAGCCAAAGCCAAGGTTTGTTACCTCCAGGCAGGAGGTGGGAGAGATCTAGCCTCTCCTACTTTACACTTCTTCCTAGGTCTGGACAGTTGGTTCAAGGCAGGGACTCTTCCCTGACTTATGATGATAAGACCTGATTCAGTCACTTAGACTTCCAATGCTCTTCCTAGGGTGTTATGCAGTTAAGTGGCTAGGGACAAAGATCTGTACCCTAGAGACAGGTTCATTGTTTTGATGGCCTCTTCACTAGCAATCAAATTATTCAAGCATTAAACCCCTTCCAAATTGTGAAATGGTTCTCTCTTCTCCGGAGACTTCCTCTTTATGCTTAAACAACTATGCTTTTTCATTCTTCCTAAACTTTAGCTTTGCAGAAGTCTTGTGGGACACACTATTACATATTATTAGGTCCTCTCTATCAGTGACATTTTGTGTTCTATGTCCCAAGGTCCCTTTAGCTTTGATGTTCTATGCTATGTGTTCTAAATATTTTATGCTTCTATAAAATTGTGCCAACTTGTATTAAGTGTATAATGGCACAGGGCACTGTGCTAGGTACTGGGGGAGATACAAAGGTTGATAAACCATGGTTCTTGCTTTCATGGAGTTTACACTCTAGTGGAGAAGATGGCAAGTATACAAGTAGCTACAATACAAAATGGAACATTTATGTGCAAAAAAAATTGCAAGCTAAGTGCAAGGCTTGTAAGATCATAGATTTAGACCAGAAAGGGACCCCAGAGATCATCCAGTCCAACCTTTTAAGCTAAATATAAAAATTAAAATCTGAGGAAGTAAAGATCATTTTCAAGTGGGAAGATCAGACTTTATGGAGGAATTGCTATTTGAGTTAAGCTGTGAAGGAGGGGTGTAATTTCAATATTTAGACATGGAAGTAAAGGTCATTCCTGGTTTAGGGGACAACAAAGGCACAAGAACAGGAAAATTCAGGATTTATTTGGGGGCAGGGCAAATGGTAAATAATACAGTTTGGATGAAGCATATAGTAGGTAAAGGAGAGCTGTGTGAGGTACGGCTGGAAAGGGAGATTGGAGTGAGAGCGTGGAGGGCCTTGGATATCATGCTTAAGGATTAATAATATTTCATAGGCAATGGGAAACCATCAGAAGTTTTGAGCAGAGTAGTGAAGTAATGAAAGCAGTGCATGAAATTACCCTGGCAGCATCTCTATCGTTTGGATTAGAGGAGGAGAGACTAGGATTCCTATCAGATGCTCTTTCTTGCTGGCCTGTGGGAGACAGTCAGTACAGCTTTAGAGGACTAGCTCAGAACAGGAGGGTATCTCCCTGATTCAGAATGCTTCATAGTTACCATTTAATGGAGGGCTAGAGGGAGAGAATGAATGGGAAAAGCCTGGATCAATGAGAAAAGGGAGGTGCTATAGGTGTTTTCCATATTTCAGCCAGAGAAAAACAATGAGAATCTTGAGTAATTCTAAGCAAACATGACTGGACCAGAGTGGTTATATTGTATGGAGCCCTCATAATATGAAGGTAATAGTGGAAGAAATATTGGATTTGGAGTCAGAGGTCAGTGGTTTGAATCCTGGCTCTGCCCTTTGCTGCCTATTCTTTATTTCTCTGGGTTTCACTTTCCTCAGTTGTAAAATGATGGTTTTGCACTAGAAATTGTTGGAGTAGATGATCTCTAAGGTCCCTTTTAGGCCTATGATTCTGTCCTGGCTTTCACACTTTGTTGTTGTTGAGTTGTTTCAGTTGTGTCTGACTCTTCATGACCCCATTTGGGATTTTCTTGGCAAAGGTACTGGAGTGGTTTGCTATTTCCTTCTCTAGCTCGTTTGACAGATGGGGAAACTGAGGCAAAAAGAGTTTAAGTGACTTGCCCAGGGTCACACAGCTAGTAAGTGTCTGAGGCCAGATTTGAACTCAGGAAGATGACTCTAGGCCCAGCTCTCTATCCACTCTGCCCCACTTTCATCCTTACTAGATACATAAACAAGGGCAAGTTATGTCATTTCTTTGAGCCTTAGCTTCCCCATCTGTAAAATGAGAAGCATAATATTTATACAACCTACCTTCTGGGGGGCTGGCAGGGAAACACTTTAGAAACGAGCTATAATTAATGATAAAAATTACTTCCTCTTTCCTACAGTTTAAGGAAAGAAAACAGAGAAGAAATTCCTATCAACCTCATGCACCATTTGTTAGTAGCTGTGATTAAAGGTGTGGAGGAGGAAGAGGGTCAAATGAAACAAACTCAGATGAATATTATCCAGAGATTTATTTTAACCATCATGTTCCCTGCCTTGGTTCTTTGGATAATAGTCGAAGAGTTGACTGTATGTCCCTATTTCTAAAGCTTCCTGCTCCTGCTGACTCCCAAGGATAGAAGCCATTATATTCTTGTCTCTTCGAGTCTTTGTCTACTCCAAGGTAATTATCAAGAGCTTACTGCAGAGGGGAAGAGGAGGAGGCGGAGGAGTGGGATTCTGTGCAGAGAGCAATGAGGCAAAGGGGAACCAGGAGCAAGGACTGGAATTGAATAGACAGTGAAGGTAGAGGCTTTACAATCCCTGAAAGGCCCTTATTTCGAAGAGGCAGCGGAAGACCAATGTGAAGTGGTGAGAAGAGGAACTCATCTAGAAGAAAGAATACTGAGTAAATGGGGAAAGATCGTAGAATGGTACACAGAACATGAAAGCTTGAAGAGATTCTAGAACACAGAGTGTTAGAACTGGGAGAGACCTCAGAACATAGAACATGGGAGCTGGGAGGGACCTCAGAACATAGAATTTCAAAACTGTAAGAGACTTTAGAATAATGAGTGCCAAAGCTGACAGTATAGTATAGAACAGAGGTGGGGAACCTTCAGCCTGAAGGCCACATGGAGCCTTCTAGGTCCTTGGGTGCAGACTTTTGACTGAGTCCAAATTTTACAGAATAAATTCTTTTATTAAGAGGATTTGTTCTGTGAAGTTTAGATTCAGTCAAAGGGCTGCACTTGAGGATCTAGAGGGCCACATGTGGCCTCCAGGTTGCAGGTGTTCCACTCCTGGTATATAATGTTAGAACAGAAGAATCATTAGAGTATAGAATTTCTGAACTAGAAGAGAACTTACAGGCTATCTAGCACATCAGACGAAGACTAAAGCCCAGGAAGAACAAGTGATTTTCCCAAAGTCACACGGTTCCATAGAAAATGGTGGAGCTAGGACTTTAGCCCAGGTCTCCAGACTTTTAGGCCCAGTGAGCTTTTCATTTCACTCCTCTGCCTCCCTGGAGGTTGCAACATCTACTGAATCCTGTGAGTCAACGCTAGTGTTATAGGTTCTTTCTCTTTGTTGCTTTCTGGCCACGCTTGGTCTCTATGCCTAAAGAATGCTTCTTTTGGAAAGAGACATGGAAAGAAAATCAACTGGAGAAACCAGAAGATGTTTAGGGCTGAGAAGAGAAAACTTAGCAGGAACACAAGGACTGCCTTCAAATATATGAAAGGTTGTCACATGAAAGAGAGATCAGATTCATTTTTTTTTTGTCCCCAAAAGGCAGAACTAGGATCAGTGGGTCTAAGTTTCAGAGAGACAATTTTAGTTTCCTAGTAAAGAAAAACTTCCTAAGAATTATTTTTCAGTCATTTCTTCATGACCCCTTTCTGATTTTCTTGGCAAAGAGACTGGAATGGTTTGCCATTTTCCTTTCCAACTCATTTTACAGATGAGGAAACTGAGGCAAACAAAGGTGAAGTGACTTGCCCAGGGTGACACAGCTAGTAAGTGTCTGAGGTCAGATTTGAACTTGGGAAGATGAGTCCTGATTCCAAGCCCAGTGCTCTATCCACTACACCACCTAGCTGCCCTAAAATTATAGCTATTCAAAAGTGGAATGGGATGCCTCAGGAGGCAATAGGGCCCCCTTCTCCTAGAGGTCATGCAGAGGCATTAAGACTATCAGGGATGACTTATATAGAGGATTCCTATTCAGGTACAGGTTAGACTAAGTAGTCTCAAGCTTCCTTTCCACTCTGAGATTCTGTAATTTTTCGGAGTCAGTAGTAGTTCAATGGAAAGTGATTCTATCATAATTGCTTCCATTTTTATAGCCTATTACTGTTCACAAAGAACTTTCCTCCTTATATCCCTGTGAGATAGAATTATTGTTTCTGTTTTACAGATGTAGAAACTGAGGGTCAAGAGAAATGAAATCACACAGCTACTTGAACTTAAGTCAGGGTTTTGTTTTTGTTTTGTTTTTAATAGTACCATGCCGAAACTTCTATTGGATGCTTTCAGTGGTCTCCTAAGGGATGTTTTTTTTGTTCTCACCTTTTATTGCTTTCTTTGCAGATGAGAAACACATCCCATTCCAAGACTGAAGACCACCTAACAGCATCTAGAAGACAGTTTAGGCCCTGAAGGAGCAGTGTCTGAGGTAGTACAGTGGACAGAGTACAGAATTGGGAGTCAAAAGTCATGGGTTCAAGTCCCAGCTTCAACAGTAACCGACCTCATGGCCAAATAATTTCCTTTCTCCAAGCCTCAGTTTCCTCATCTGTAAAATGGACATGCTCCTACTTACTCTGCCTCCTTCACAGCATTGTTGTGAGGGAAATGCTTCAGAAACTATAAAATACTAGAGTAATGTACGCAGTTTAGGTGGGTGCACAGGCAATGTGGATAAGTGAGGCGGGTATGTACTTTTAGCCACAGAGTAGGTGCAGAGACATATTATTATCAGTCCATATTTTGAGGGGGATTCAAACATTCAGTGCTGTATTTTCAGCTTTATCCATTTTGTTTTGCAGCCAGGAGAGACTAAACAGTCGGTTCCAGGCGACTTGGAAATCATCATGTTTCTGTGAGTGTTGGTGTGCCTGGCACGGTCTCTCAGTCTCGTTCCTTCAGAGCCTGCTAGCAGAGGTTGGCAAACAGACAGGCATACACATGAATGTGCTCACATGTGAGCACCTACACACACAGTTCTACATGGGCACACAGCCCATTCACCCCCCCCATATGTGGATATACATGTATGAAGTAGCACACATATGTATGCTCATCAGAAGATGGAGTGTCTGGGTTTAAAGTGGCACATTTCTTCTCTGACATGATTGCCTCTGCTCCTCTTCCCCCCAAGTCCCTCCTCACTCCCCCACATCCCTGCCCTAAGCAGATGCCTACTGTGAAGTGTTCCAGGGGGTTCCAGTTGAAGGACCTAGGGAATGCTGGAGTTCTGTGCAGGGAGGTGTCGAGAGGTCTGTGTGCATCTGACTATTGTGAGCTGTCTTCCCCTATTGGCTCTGAAGAGCCTATGCTGAGCTGGGTCTGCATGACAGGGGGAGGCTCTGTGTCAATAAAAAGAGGGGGAAACAGGCATCAGAACTCCAGTTCTGAGGAGGACCCACGCTGTCCATTTGCAGCCCCTGTCGCTGCTGCAGTGAGGAAGGCTGCCAAGGAAGGACAGATCCTTCCCCTGATCCCAGGGACAAGACCACACTGAGCCTTGCAAGAAACCTGCTGGATTGGACCCGCCTGTGTCATCTGAAAGCACACCTTCTGTGGGAAGGTGAGAAGCTTTTCAGGGACTAAGAGACACATACACACACAGGTAAAATTTCAGCCTGGGCAGGAGGGTGGGAAGCTTGGAATTTTATTTGTTTTTATTGATTTGTGCTTGGGGAGCTCAGTGAGGTTGGAAACTAGTGAGAGTGACCCTCTGAAAATTTCACATTGGGGGTTCATTAGTTAGTTCTAAGGATGATTTATTGAGTGTCTCTTCCCTGGGATTTCCCTGTAGTTACCATTCCTGTTTGAAATAAGTGTATTCCTCTATACATGCAGTTGGTAATTCAGCTTTGCTGCCAACGACACTTTGTGGATGGCAAGCCCGGTGCTGTCTTAGTCTTATGGTTTCTGGGATAAGACAGGTGCCCTCTCAGTTTTTGGGTACATTCAGCCAGCTCAATTTCTGTCCACCTTGTGCCATATTCAACAAGCTCTATGCTCTCTCCCCTGGCCAAATAGAATGAAATGCTTGGAGCTGATAAGCATAGCTCAAATGTCCATGGTACTTTAGCATCTACAAAGCGCTTTCCTGATGATACACTTTGAAAGTAGGGAATGAAAGTATTATTCTCCCCATTTCTAGACTAGAAAACTGAAAACCAAAGAAGGGAACTGACTTCCTCAAAGTCACATAGCTGGTCAGTGGCAGAACTGAGGCTCAGAGTTCTCTTGACTTCAAGTCCAGGGCTCTCCTTGGAGCTTCAGAGAATCAGGATACTTAAAAAAAAAGATTTGTGATCTTTTATGGAGTTTAGATAACAGGGCCCTGGGGCATTGAGGTCTAGGAGGTCACCAATTGCCATGTTTCTAAATGTGCAACCAGTGCCAACCTTTTTACTTGTCCCCCAATCATTTTTAATTACTGACAGTAGTATTTGTTTCAGTGCCTTGATTCTGGGTAATTTTGCAAAGTATGAAGCTTTTGTCTTTTTCTCAGAGGAGAAGGGAGAACAGATTCTAAAAGCAAGCATATTTGGAAATCATCCCCTTGTCTTCTCTTTGGTGGTACTTGTTTTGATGAAAGCTGTAGAGTAACACGGGACGAGTGACAGAGACAAGTTGGGGAGAGGGGAGGGAGAGAGTGGCAAAGTCTCTTGCCTGAACGGAAAAACCCAGACAAATCTTTTTTTAAGTGTACAGGATTCCCAACTTTTTTCTAAGGAGAAAAGTTGCAAAGACTCTGAAGGGAAGGTTATGCCTAGTCAGATAATACTGGGCAAAACTGGGTATTGGAAAGGACAGAGGATTAGAGTCTGGGAGAATGAGGTTCTAGTCCCAGATTTGCTATAAACTATCTGTGTAATCTGGGGTAGAATCATTAAGAATTAAAAAGTACAGTAAAATACAATTAACATTCAAATTCTGCTGGTGGTGGGAAGAGCCTCGTACTATGAATTGGGAGGGTACGGTCCTGTCTCTGCTACAGACTAACTGTAACACCACTTTGGACAAATTGCTTCCCTTCCAAAGACTTCATTTTCTCCAATTATAAAAGAAGGGAATTGGAGTAGATGCTCTCTCAGATTCCTCCCAGCCCTGACATTTTGTGGTTTTTGTTCCAGCTCTAAAATTCTATGACTATGACTTGTTCTTCTCTGAGCCTCAGTTTCCTCATCTGTAAAATGATGTGGGTTGGGCTAGATTAGTTCTCTGGTCCCTTTTAGCTCTAATAGGCTATGATTCTAAAGGTAAATCCAGCGACCTTTTACTTTCTATAGTATTTTTTATCAATAGTCTCCTAGCGCTTTACAAATATTCCTCAATCACGTTCCTCTCCTGAAATATGCGCAGCAGGGTAACAGATCTGATTTCAACGCCCCTCCCACACACAGAAAGCCTTCATTCCCCATTATGCCTTTCGTAGATTGATAAAACATATGCTTCTTTGTATTTCCAGTCTGACAGGACTCGTGTAAGTGTCATTGTTATGAGGATCAGAATATCACTTTGCTTCTTTTCTTCCCCTCTGCTCCTTCTTTCTCTCGTTTCTTCCTCTCAATTTTCTTCTTGCTTCTCCTCCCCCTGCCTTTTGGTTCTACTTCTGTAGGTCATATATCTCCAAGCACTCAGCATAGATAAAGCCTGCGTGGGGTAGTCGGTACAGGAGCGGGTGAGTTACATTTGTGGGGGAGGCTTCTGCCTGCTTGGTGACAGGTGATCAGGAGCGCACCGTTTTGTCCCCTGTGAACTAGGGGTGCACTAGATGGTATGCAAATCCTATGTCTTCTAGAGAGGGTGTGGGTGTGAAGGCTTACACTAGCTCTTCTGAATGTTCCATGTAATTGACAATTTTTTAACTATCAGGGAAATGGACCAGCTTTGTAAATTATTTGACCATCTGCAGTCACAGAATGCCAGAGCTCAGGGAGACCTCAGAACACAAAATATAGTTGTGAGCTGGAAAAGAATGTGGAATATATCTGATGAGATAAAACTTAGCTTGTCAGGGCTGAGAGAGACCTTAGAATATGCAACATAGTTACGGCTTGGAGGGAGCTTAGAACATAGAATATAGGATTTAAGAGCTGGGAAGGACTGTGAATCAAGAATGTTAGAACCTAAGAGCTGTAAGTGACAATTTCACTGTCCAGAAGTTAAAAGGGACCTTATAGACCACCTGGTCCAAACCTTCCCTAAATAGGAACCCCAACTAAAGTATCCTTGACAACAGATCACTCTAGTGATGGGCACCCCAGAATGTAAAATGTTATCACTGGGGAGGACCCTTTAGAGACCATCTGGTCTGGACGATCTTAGCCTTTTTCTGGCATGATCCCCTTTGGCAGTCTGGTGAAGCCTTTGATCCCCTCTCAGAATCATATTTGTTGCCTACAATGCTAAATTTTAGTTAGTTTTAGTGAAAAATAAAGATATATTTTTTCACCATTCAAGTTCACAGATGCTCTGAAATATAATAAAAACAACAATGATGGGGCAGCTAGGTGGCGCAGTGGATAGAGTACCAGTCCTGAAGTCAGGAGGACCTGAGTTCAAATCTGACCTCAGACCAAACACTTGACACTTACTAGCTGTGTGACCCTGGGCAAGTCACTTAACCCCAACTGCCTAAAAAACAAAAACAAAACAAACAAACAAACAAAAAAAAACAACAGTGACTAGAATTTAAAAAGTGCTTGCTAGGTACTTAGCACTAAATGCTTCAAAAATATTATCTCATTTGATCCCCACAACAGCCCTGGGAGGTAGGTGCTATTATTATCCCCATTTTATAGATGAGCTAACTGAGGCAAATAGAAGCTGAGTGATGTGCCCAAGCATCACATAGTGAAGTATCTGAAGCCAGATTTGAAATCAGGTCTTGCTGACTCCAGGCCCAGCACTCTTCCCCTGCGCCACATGGTTCCCTTGGGCCTATCTGTGGACCTCTTGGTTAGGACTCTTTTTTGTCATTGTTGTTGAGTCATTTCAGTTGTGTCTGACTCATTGTGACCCCATTTGGGGTTTTCTTGGCAAAGATACTGGAGTCATTTGCCATTTCCTTCTCCAGCTCATTTTACAGAGGAGTAAACTGCAGCAAACAGGACTAAATGACTTGCCCAGGGTCACACAGCTAGTAAGGCTAGATTTGAACACGGGAAAATGAGTCTTCCCGACTTCAGGCACAGCACTCTCTCCAATGTGCCACCTTCCTGCCTTGGACTTATCTGTGGACCCCTTTGTTCAGATTCCTTAATTTAATCCAACTCCACCGTTTAACTTCTAGAACAATGATGATCCAAAGTGTATTACTACCGTGTACGAGGTGAGGCAGCTAGTAGGTTTTAAAGCCTAGATTCATTAGTCCACAGGATTTAGAGTTGACGGGGACTTTAGAAGTCATCAGCTCCAAACTCCTTCATTTTACAGGCAACAAAACTGAGGCCCAATGATTTGCTCAGGATTATCCAGGTAGTAAGTAGCAGGGCTGGGCTTTGAACCCGGGTCCTCTTACTCCAAAAGCAGAGCTCTTTCAACTACCTGACAGCTGAATGATAAACCTAGCAAATCTGCATGAGCTGTGACCCCCTACTGTGCCTTCTTTTTTATCCCCACCCTGAAATAAATTCATTTTATCTTTTACTTTCAAGATCTTGGAACCCTTTCTGAATGTTGGTTATTGATTGTCCCAAACCCCAGGTCTCTGGGACTTTCTACCATGGCCATTGTATTTTATTAGATGTCTTAAATCATTTTGATAGAAATCAATATTTGGGAGATGATTTCAAGAAATGTCAGAGAAAATATAGGGAAGTAACCTGTTCTCTCACCCATTTTCATCAATTCCTGTCACTTTGGGACATAAATGACACGTTCTTCATCGGAACTGACAAAGAGCTAAAAATATTTATTGAAATAGAAATCTCTGCCAGCAAGGCAGGGCCCATTAGGCACTGAACATTGACTCAATGACTTAGGGAAGTAAGTGTGAGGCCGAGTCCTTTTAAGCCTAGCGCTGATCAAAGACTCCCAACTTTGCACAAATTGATTTCCTGGGGAGTGGATTTAAATGGGCAGGCTCTATTTAGGACTCATGTTTCTGAAAGCTTCTGAATGTGCCCATCTGTTCTCTCCCTTGCACCAGAGCTGTTCTCCAGGTTCTCTAAAATCTCTGCTTTGCCTGAAACAAACACAGGTGCTTCCCCTAGTCGCTCTATGCAAAGAGATGCTGGACATTTTTATCTAGGGTCTCAATAGCCCTTTGCATCTCAACCAGGGACAACACAAAGCAATTGAGTTCAACGCATGTTTACTGAGCTTTTCTTATCAGTTTTGGGCTATGGTTCTTTAACTAATGGGGCTGAAAGCTAGGAATCAAGGAAAGTACCAGTGGAGAAAATGTTTATTTTTTAATGTGCATTATGGAAATTTAAGCTTCTTTTTAAAATTTTTTTATTAATTTATTTTGATTTATCAACAATCACTTCCATATGCTTTTGAGTTTAAAATTTTTCTCCCCCTTCCTCCCCACCACCCTACCCAAAACAGCGCACAATCTGATATAGGCAATACATATACATTCTTATTAAACATATTTTCACATTAGTGGTGTTGTAAGTAAGAATTAGATAGGTGTGATGTGGTACCTCAGAGTTGTTTTGATTTACATTTCTCTAATCAATAGGGATTTAGAACATTTTTTAATATGACTATAGATGGCTTTAATTTCTTCATCTGAGAACTCCCTGTTTATATCCTTTGACCATTTATCAATTGGGGAATGACTTGTATTCTTATAAATTTGACTTAATTCTCTATATAAATTTAAGCTTCTAAAGCAACATATTTTCTATCTTATCCTTCCTTCTTCTTTCCCCTTCTCCACTGCTTTTGTAATTTTCCCATCTCTTCTTTCCCCACCTATCTTGATCACTTGTACATTTCTTTATTCCATTTTGTTTACTTACTTCCTCCCTCTGTTTTCCCCTTCCTTCTGCATCATTCTCATTTTACATGTTTCTTCTCCTGTATTGATTAGCTGTCTTTTTCTCAGTATAGTTCTTGTTCAGATTGTTTCTCTATTAGTCAATTTAATTGAACAGACATTTATTAAATACCTACTATAGTATTTAGAATGGGCAGCTAGCTGGTGCAGTGGATAGAGCACCAGGCCTGGAGTCAGGAAGACCTGAGTTCAAAAATGACCTCAGACTAACTATGTGACCCGGGGCAAGTCACTTAACCCTGGTTGCCTCAGTTTCCTCACCTGTAAGATGAACTGGAGAAGGAAATGGCAAACCTCTTTGCCAAAAAGACTTCAAATGGGGTCATAAGGAGTCAGAAATGACTGAACAGTAAAAATAGTGCATACAGCATAAGAGGCATCCTGGCATAGCAGATAGAGAGTTGGCCTCAGGTTTGGAAAGATTTGGGTTCAAGTACCACCTCTGATGCCTATTGGTTGTGTCACAATTTCTCTGTGCCCCAGGCAACTCTCCAAATCTATGAGATGGAGGTGTCAATATACATTGGTAGGGGAGTTTCCTTGCTTGGAGTTTCCTATACCCACAAAATCATCATTAGCACCAAAAAACTTTAGAGATCATCTAGTTTGACACTCTCATCTTGCAGATAAAGAAACTGAGGCTCAGAGAGGCAAGGTGACTTGCCCAAGTTCACAGAGGTAGGAAATCATTGAGCTAGGATTCAAATGTGGGTCCTCAGATTCCAAATTGTATGATTTTGCCCCTCACTCCCATGACTCAACTAGCCTACTCTCCACTCACCATTTTTTTCTCACCCTCTCCTCACTCACCTAAATGAGAATGTGCCCGATTTAGATGCCCTCCTTGGAAAAGGGTTATTTTAAAACTATTTTCAATTCGTCATGCAGTGATATTGACCTCTGCTCTGTTGTTCCATTGTTCCTTCCTCTGGATATTAGCCTGAAATGAAGTTGTGACTGACCTCTCCCAGGCAGGGACTTAAGCCCTTTGTTTGCTGTGTCTCACTCATTATGAAACTAAGTGATCTTCACGTTTGCCTCTCAATACAGATGGCAAATCATACCTCATCAGGTTTTCATGAATACTGTGGATACTAATAGGTCCATTGCTTCCCATTGACCTCCTTGGCCCACTATGAACACAGAGAGCTACAATGCCTGGTCCTATGAGTGGTATGAAGGATGTTGAATTTGTTTTGTCTTAGTGGAGATGAGCCTGGGAGTAATTAGCTTATCACTTAGCATCATTTCATAGGGTAACATTATTGGAACAGCATCATTTAGCAGAGAGAGTCCTGGGCTGGGATTCAATTCATTTACATCCACTAGCAGTCACCATGTGCCGGGCACTGAGCTGGGTACAGGGAATGTAGAGACAAGAAGTAAAGAGACCTTGCCTTCAAGGAACTTACGTGGGTGAGGGCAAGGTTGGGAGGGAACAGCATGTATACAGAGAGCTCAACAAGTAAACAAACAAATAAATGTACAATATGTGTGTATATATGTACATATGTATAAACATGATAAATAAATTATATGTATGATAAATATACAATAATTTCAGAGTAAGAGAGAGAACTTAAAACTGGAAGGACCAAGTAAAGACCTATGTAGAGAGTAGCACATAATCTGGGCCTTGAAGGTAGCTAGGGCTTCCAGGAGACCAGGAGCCAAAAGCAATGGGGGGAAGCTATACCCTGTCTGTGGCTTGCTTGTACATAATTATTTGCATGTCTTCTCCCCTATTAGACCATGAGCTCCTGAAGGGCAAAGACTGTCATTTGCCTTTCTTTATATCCCTGTCCTTAGCACAGTGCCTTGGTACACAGTGGTGCTTAATAAATGCCTATTGACTGACAGAGGGAAATTTCACCCTGATGTCAGGAAAAACTTCCTAATAGTTTTCCAATAGTGGACTGGGCTTCCTTGGGAGGCAGTGGATTCCATCTTACTGCAATTTTCATCCTCAAAAAGAGGGTGGATGACTACAGGTTGGTCATAATGGGGATTGTGTGTATTGTTGGGAGTGAGCTGGATTAGATGACTGTGAAGTCCCTTCCAACTCTAAAACTCTGTAGTTGTGTGGGCCCAGAACAGAAACGTAGCCCATCCATGATGGATGTAGTAATGCCTACCTCACAGGCTGCTGTGAGGCTTAAATGAGATAGTATAAAGAAAGCATTTCACAAGCCTTACAGCAATAGAAAAATATAATTTATTGTTATCAAGTCAATGATATATTCTCGATGTCTCACAGTAATTTTAAAAAGCACCAGGCTTCGAGTCAAATGACTTGGGTCCGTATCATGGTCAGAGATCTAGAGAGGGAAAGGATTTTAGAGGCTGCTAAGTCCAGTCCCCTCATGAGGAAATTGAGGCCCAGAGAGTTTAAATGTCAAGCCGAGGGTCGAGTGTCTGAGGCAGGATTGGAATCCAGGTCTTCCCGACTCGTGGTCCGGTGTCCTAACTACTATACATTCTTACTTGGAATACTGAACCAAATAAAGGTGAAATATTTCAGTGGTCTGTGAACTTAAAAAAAAAATGGTTTTTTATAGGGTGTCTCAAAAGTCTTAGTGTAGCATTAGACTTTAATCAGCTTAAACCTGCACTAAGACTTTTGGGACACCCTGTATATCTATGTATATGATGAAAAATAAATCTAATTGTAGATAGCATACAGAATGATACAAATCATATTTGGAAGTAAAAGGGCAGCCTGTATTTGACCAATACAGTAGTCATCTTCCTAAGACCTCTTCCTGTGACTCACTGTATGGTGTTCAGAGTGACTCTGGACTCTTGAGGCTTCTGCCAGTAAAATGTAATCACTGGCCAGTCATACCAAGCTAATTAAGTACAAACTGAGAGATGGACTGTGTATTTATTGCTCTGATAAATAGAGGGGGAGGATCATTAGGAGCTTAGCCCCTGGAAAGTGAAATGATTACTTTTTGCCACAGTAATTCATAAAAGGCATCTCCTAAGGCACGGAGGTGATCCATAGAGGTGATCATCATGTTTCGGAGCATACCTATTCTGTTTTATAATAGATGTTTAGTCCAACCCACAGAAAAAGCCTGTGGATTGAGGGTTAGTAGCTAGACCTTATGTGATCTATCAACCCTGTCCTCCCAGAATGAGATCTCCATTTTCCCTTTCCTCTTCACTGTCTGGCCTGAAATAGCTGTGCTGACTCTGAATTCCATTAATTCAAGGCCAGAAGGGAGAGGAACTCAGTGATTCTGTTACTTGAACCCTTCAATGGTATCATGGTAACAATAATTGAGTATTTCATCAAATGAAAATGTGTAAACATAGCAGAAAAACACCGTTAGTCTTCAGCCCTGTCTTCTCTCTTTATCTTATCTTTCTTCCTTGTCTTTCTCCCCACTCTCTGGCTGGGTTCTGGTTCACCTCCTTCCCCCTTTATTTCTTTCCTTTTTTCTTTCCTCTCCTTTCACTTCTCTTTTCCTCCTCTCTTCTTTCCTCCCCTCCCTCCCTCTCTTCTCTTCTCCCTTCTCTCCTTTCCTTTCCCTCTCTCCTTTGCTGTTTATCTTTCCTTTCCTTCTCTGTCCTATAATTCCTATTTTCTTTTCCTTCTCCCTTCCTCCCTACCCCACCCAGTTCCCCTCTCCGTGTGTTGGCTTGAAATGAACTTGAAGTAGCAAGTAGTGCTGAGAACTTTGAGATGTCAATGGGAGAAACCCCCTACCCATCTGCTAACAAATGATCCAAGCTCAGAACTGGAGCTCAGTTCATGGTTTAAAGTGAGATTACCATCTTTGAGGAGAATCACTAACCATTAAAACTTGAAGGGACCATAGAAATCATTTAATTCAACACCTTAATTTTATAGAGGAAAAACCTGAGGCACCGAGAGGAAGTGACTTGCCCAAGGTCATACAGAAAGTTGGTGACAAAGCAGAGTCCAGACCCCAGTACTACTGACTTCTAGGCCATGACTCTTTCCATTGAACCATGCTACTGTGTGGTTTGATCTTGGGCAAGTCACTCACTCTCTTGGCCTCAGTTTCCCCATTTGTAAAATGAAAGAATCAAATCAGATTCCTTTTCACTCTGACATGCCATGTTCTATATTCTAAAGTCCCTCCCAGACTTAATATTCTATGTTCAAAATTCCCTTCTAGCTCTGACATTCTAGGCTTCTGTAATTCTAGAGTGGGACCAGTAGGGATGAAGAAGAAAGAATGAGTTCCAGAGATGTTACCAAAGAAGAAAAGGCAGGATTTGATGGCAGACTAGGTGAAGATGAAGGGAGGCAAGAGTCAAAAGAACCCAACACTGTTCAAATTTTCCACAGGCCAGAGAGTAGGTTTTGGAGCACCTGATGACCTTGTCTCTGGTCCCTGTGTTTCTCTTTCTCCCTATGTAGGAGGTGTTTTCAGAACAAAATGGAGTGGCAGGTCCTGATTCTTATTCTTTGCCTCAGCACATTTCCCTCAGTCTCTGCAGATTGCCCGGCCCAGTGCTCCATGTGTGCTGTGCAAACTCAAAACCTGGACCAGCACATCAACCCACTGGTAGGTGTTGAGTATGTTATTGTTATTCTAGGTATTGTCTGGGTCACAGATGATTGAACTGTTTTGAGGAAGCATGGGGGAAGGTCAGCATAAACAGACCTGACCTATCAAGTAATCAGATTGCTTTCCTTTCCTTTTTGGGGGATGGGAATTGGGGTTAAGTGACTTGCCCAGGGTCACACAGCTAGCAAGTGTCAAGTGTCTGAGGCCAGATTTGAACTCAGATCCTCCTGACTCCAGGGTGGGTGTTCTATCCACTGCACCAACTAGCTGCCCACAGATAACTTTCCATAGGTTTACTAGAGAATCATGGAATCATAGTACATTTGATGTGCATGAGACCTTAGGACATAGACTGTCAGGGCCTTCTAGAAAATGTCATAGGGATCTCAGTCTACTTCTGACAGCATAGGTCTTTCTTTCAAGAGATTGGGCAAGAAACTAATTTTCCATCCCTGAGTCCTTTCCTGCTACTAGGCCTACCATAACTTGAGTTGACCAATTTTGTGTTGGCCCACTCCTCAATAGTATAGCACATGTTAAGATGATCACAAAGGTCCTTTCCATCTGTCAATATTATGATCTTATTGGAGAGCTGAGAGCTAGCATTTGAATCTTTCCTCTGAGATTATCTCATTTATCATATACATACATATGTATATATACGTACACACATATCTTGTTTGTATGTAGTTATTTGCATGTTGTCTCCCCATTAAACTGGATTCCTTGAGAACAAGGACTCTCCCCACCTTTCTTTGTATCCCCAGTGCTTAGTACAGTGCCAGGCACTGAGTAAATGCTTAATCAATGCTTGTTGCTCAGCCGACTTGTTGTCTTCTTGCTTGGTGTGCTGCAGACGTGTTTCCTGGAGTGTCAGACCATCCTGCCGTCTAACACGGAATGGGAGAAGTGTAAGAGCTTTCTGTCGCTATTCACTCCTTTTATGCTGGGCCTTCGTGGGAAAGGAGAGGTTGGAGACATGTCGGTGGCCTCTGAAGAACTATATGCTGAGCAGTCTAAGCCTTACCCAGAGCTCACCAAGACCATGGAGAAGTTTGCCAACGTCCTGATGCGGGAGAACGCCCACGGCAGAGGCCCGAGCCACAGATACGGGGCACTCCTCCCCAGGCTCGGTGAACGGGCTGGGTCCGAGATGATGGAAGATGCGCAGCAGTACCACAGAGCCTTGGAGAGCGGAGAGCTGGGCTATCCTAGCGAGGACGCGGCAGCCGCTTCGGCTGCAACCCCAAAGGATGAGATGAAACGCTACGGGGGCTTCCTGCGCAAGTATCCCAAGAGGAGCTTCGAGGTGGCCGGGGCCGGTGACGGCCAGGAGCAGGAAGACTTGCACAAGCGCTACGGGGGCTTCATGCGAAGGATCCGCCCCAAGCTCAAGTGGGACAATCAGAAGAGGTACGGAGGCTTCCTTCGGCGGCAGTTCAAAGTGGTGACGCGATCCGAGGAAGACCCCAATGCCTACTCAGGGGAGGTCTCTGGCCTATAGAGTCTCCCCTCAGCCCTCAGCAGAAAAGAGCTTGGAGCTGATCTACTTCTTGTCTGGACTAATCAAACCATACCTATACACCGTGCTTGGCTGCATGTTTTATACAGAAGAAAGGTCTAAGCCCACTTCAGTGGTACCCAGTGTTTCCAGGTCCAGGCGGTGTCTGCGTCTGAGCTTAGTAGCAGGGAGAGGCATGTTGGTTTCAATCTCATCTTCCATTCGTTTCTGGATCTCACTGCGGTGGAACTGAGATATTTTATCCTTGTGGTACCAAAACAGACTGACACAGACAGACAGATACACCCCCCCCCCACACAAGAAACAAAAAGCACCCGATACCCCCCAAACCAGTGGATTTTGATGTTTTTTCCCCCTCAGGATACCTTACCTGTAAGGGACCAATGTATCTTCGTCCTGTACAAAGCCCGTTAGCAGACACCTATGAGTGTAGGCACTCTGTCTCTGGACTCCATCTCCTCAATGACTGGGCCAAAGAGTGTGTATTCCGCTTCATGGGCCCCTGACAAAGAGTTTTTAGGACCCAGCCCTTGTTGCCCCCAAATCCTTCTGGGAAATGTAGTCTGAGTCTGATAGAACAGTACTTGCCTACCCAGACACTCTTACATAAATATATTTCCTGAATTCCAGGTAACCAAAATGATTGAGTCCTCTAATGAATGTACTCTAAATACCCTCTAAAGAATGTGAGGGCCTGCGCTGTCCTCCACCATTTATCCATCCCCTCAACAAACATTTATTTAAGGCCTAATGTGTGTGGCACCTGTTATGGGTGCTGGAAGGAAGGCAAATTTAAGTAAATTTAATGTCGCTATCCTCAAGGAAGCCTCACATTTATCGACATATGAATTCCTCATCTACTCTTTGTTAGAGCTTATCCCAAGATCTTTCTCTTAATTTATTCTCTAATGGGAAAAGAGTCTTGACATTCTTTGAACCTTGGATGGTTCTGTTTGGAAACACATCTTTGAATACTGATCTCCTTCTCTCCCCCTTCCACAGCCAATTAATAGGGGAAAAGGACCTTGAGGAAACTACAATTTTTATTACCAATAATAATGTTGATTGAGGGGACACTGAATGAATCAGGAGCATGTGAAATATGCTTCCTTAAATATTTATGTAGAGTTGAATATGAATAGAGAATTTATGCTTGGATCAAGACCCATTCTGAGTTCCAAAACTTTAAGGGAAAGATTCAACAAGCTTAAAATGCAAACCTGTTCCCTGGGCCCTCGTTAGCCTAATTAAAATGATCAGCATCCTTCTCCTACCCTAGATGAACTGTGGTGGATTCAGACTGATGAGGTGAGGAATGATCAGTCACTTGAGTCACCGTATCAGCTGCTGAGAACCCACACCATATGGTTCACCATATGGGATTGACTTGGACTGAGGCAGTCTAGAAGCAACAGACAGAAAATGAAAGAATGCCTTAATGACCACCCTTTCCAACCAGCATCTCAAAAACAAACAAATGTGGTGATGAAACAATTCAAAAGTCAAATTGGTTCCCTAGGCGCCTCAGAATGATGGTAGCCAGCCTTACAAAGCTGTAGCGCTGGGAGCCATAGCAGGCCGATTGAATCCTAGAATCTCAAGGAAAGAAGGGACTATGGAAGCCATCTAATCCAGTTCCTTACCTGAAGCATAAACTCTTTCTTAGAATCTTCTATAAGTAGTCATCCAACTTTCACTTGAACACCTCTGCTGACAGGAAACTCACTATCTCCCAAAGTAACCCATTTCACCATTGGACAATTATGAATGGTAGAAAGTTCTTCCTTATTTTAAACCCAAATTTGCCCTCCAATAGCTTTCTCCCCATTTGGCCCTAAAATTTCCTCCAGGGGCCAAGGAGAAAAATCAAATGCCTCTTCTTAATGACAGTCTTTCTGCTGTCTGAGGGTCAATGATATTAGATTTTGATGCACTATATAAATAGCAGCCTCGCACAAATATTCGTCCACAGCCGTTAAGTCTATTGTGATGTTCCTACTGTACAGATTGTTTTGTTTTCTTTTTTAAAAAAATTCAGTTTACACGGCTAAACTGGAGTTTGATCTGTCTGAAATGGGACAGTATCGTGCCCCCCCCTTTCTTTTCTTCTGTATTATAAATAAAATGAAGATGTTAATGACTCTATCTGTGTCCCATAGTCTCTGTTCACAAAGTTACCAGTAGCAATCTAAAGATATTTAGGATTTTACTGTTACAGTAGATAATAGATTTATAGTTTTTAGAACTGTGAGGGACCTTAGAGAACATCTGGTCTACTCTCATTTTCATGGATGAGGAAACTGAGCCTCAGGCTTAAGTGACTTGCCTATGGTTGCACAGCTAGTATGTGTAAGAGGCAGGATTTGAACCAGGTCTTCTTAACTTCAAGGCATTCTATTCATGATTCCATACTACCTCTCCATTGGAAGGGACCTTAGAACACAGGACATAAAACATTAGAACTATAAAGGACCTAGGAACAAGGAATGTTAAAACTGGGAGGGACCAAAGAAATCATCTAATTCAAAAACTTTATTTTACAGAGGAAGAAACTGAGGCTGGGGGTGGGTAGGGCAGAGATTTGTGCAAGACCACACATCGAGGTAGTGGCAGAGTCAGGATCTGAAGCCAGATCTCCTCAGTCCCAGATGAATACTCCTTCCATCATGCTGCCACCCTTTTAACTTCAATTTACAGAAAATGGAAGCTTTGTTCATAAATAGAGTCCCAGAGAAAGAATAAAAACTGGCATTTATACAGTGTGCTAGATTTTCCAAAGCACTTCATATACATTATCTCTCTTGAGCCACACAACAACCCAGTGAGATGGGTATGACAGGTATTTTTATCCCTGTTTTACAAAGGAGGAAGCAGGCACAGTTAGGTTAAGTGACTTGCCCATGGTTACACAGCCAGAAAGTGTCTGAAGCAGGATTCAAAACCAGTTTTGCCTGATGCCAGGCTGAGTATACTATCCACACAGCTTAATCAAAGGCATAACAACTTGGATAACAACGTTTCCCATTGTATCTAGTTGTTAAAAAACAAAAACGTTGGCTCAGTTTCAGAGTGAAAATTCCATCCATAAACAGTTCGATAGGGACAGCAGGGGGGAATGGAACCAAGGGGAACTGTGAATGGCAGATTAATAATAATAACAACAAGAGCCATCGTATATAGTATTTTAAGGTTTGCAATGTTGTTTTTGTTCAGTTGTTTCAGACCCTTTGTGTCCCCACATTTGGGGTTTTCTTGGCAAAGATACTGGAGTGGTTTGTCATTTTCTTCTCCAGCCCATGTGACAGATGAGGAAACTGAGGCAAACGGGGTCAAGTGACTTGCCCAGGGTCACACAGCTAATGGCTGAGGCCATCATGAAGATGAATCTTCTTGACTTTGGGCCTGGTGCTCTATCTACTGTGCCACCTAGCTGCCCCTATGTCCAAGAGGAACTCAACTTAGAATTTTCACTTCCTGAATAACTTTAGACAAAATATTTGATCTGTGGTGTAGTGGCAAGGTTGCTAAATTTCAAGTCAGAAGAAGGCCCAGCTTAGATGATCCCGATATTCTCCCCCACCTCCAAATCCTATAAAACTACTATAATCAATACATTTGGAGTCAGTCAACAAGCATTTATTAAGTACCTATTATGTGCTAGGCACTGTGCTAAATGCTGAGAATACAAAAAAAAGAAAAGACATAAGCTGTGCTGTCCAGGAGCACAAAGACAGGATGCTGCATATAGGGGTACAGCATGCTAAGGTGTTTATGCTCTGCTCCTATTTATGACCCCACCTTGGAACCTTGGGTCCAGGAATTGTAAGTGAAGAGAGGGATAGTTCTGATATTCCAGTGTCTTAGTCCTCAACCTCCTTGATCTCTCTGCACCATCTGATGTTACCCCCCTCCTTTGTGCTCTTCCCATATCTAGGAGCTTTTTCATCTCAGGAGATGGCTGGCTTCTTTGTTTCTTTTCTTTTCTTTCTTTTTTCCTGGCAGCTTTTCCTCATTCCACTCTAAATTAGAAGTTCCTTACCATGTTTATGTCAAGGAGCCCCTTTGACCTGGACAAGGAAACTTTTTTTCAGAATCATGTTTTTAAATGGATGAAATAAACTGCATAAGATTATTAATGTAACCAATTATACTGAAATCAAAATGTCATTATCTTTCCCATCCAAGTTGATGGACTCCCTGAAATCTGCAGACTTCTTGGAAGACCATGGGCCTCTGCTCTAAATGGGGATTTTATCAAGGCCTTTTACTTGACCCTTTCTCCCCCTGCCCCCACAACTTTCATTCTAGATGATATCACAGGATTTTATAGCTGGAAGGGACCCAAGAGGTCATCTAATCCAACTCTTTCATTTTGTAGTTAAGGAACCTGAGGGATAGAAAGAAGTGGTTTTATCCAAGTTAAGAGTGAGAGACTGGTTTCAGGACTAGATCTTCTGATTCCAAATCTAGTACTCTTCTCACTACCTTGGCCATAAGAATGGTGGGGTAGTCAAGGATATATCCCAAGGCACTGAATGTAGAGGGACAGGCAGTGATGATACTTATTCTTCAGTAGCTTGGTTAACAAGAATTTTTGTTGTTGTTCAATCATTTCAGTTGCATCTGACTTTTGGTGACCCCATTTGGGGTTTTCTTGGCAGAGATACTGGAGTGGTTTGCCATTTTTTTTCTCTAGATCATTTTACAGATGAGTAAACTGAGGCAAACAGAGTGAAGTGACTTGCCTAAGGTCACACAGCTATTAAGTGTCTGAGGACAGATTTCAGCTCAGGAAGATGAGTCTTTCTGACTCCAGGCCTGGTGCTCTATCCACTGTGCCACCTAGCAAGAATAAATTCACTTAAAAAAGGAAGCTGTTTAGCTTTCAGAGCTTTTGAGAACACACAATTTAAGAAACCCTGGCTTAGGTGAACTCCCCTAATCTACCTTGCTGCCTCTCCCCATTCTCATTCTCTTCTTTCTACCCACAGGGCATTCCAGGTATTACTTTTTGTTTAGGATGCTGTAACCACTCAAAGTCATTTTGTGCAGCAGAAATAATGTTGGATTTGGGATCAAAGGACCTAAAAGGGACCTTTGAGTTACCTCTGTCCCTTCCTGACTGCATTACCCTGGGCAAATCATTTAACCACTCTGGACCCCAGTTTCTTCATCTGTATAATGTGGGTGTTGGCTGACATGACATCTAATGAATCTTAATAGCTCCAAATCTATTATCCTATAATCTTTATCCCTCTATCTTTTTCCTTTTGAAAGTCCATTTTGTATATCACTGACACATCCATCTTCCTAAAACATAGGTCTGATTGTATCACCTCCTGCTAAGAAGTCTGCCATGGCTCCCAGTTGTCTCCCAGTTGCCTGGCATTTAAGGCCCACCATAATTTAGTCCCAACCTACCTTTCCAGACTAATATCTCTCTCTTCCCTTGGTATATCCTGTACTGTAGTCAAATTGGTCTTTTCACCTATCTCTTGTTAGGTGGTTGTCTCAATGTGAATCACAGGGAGGCAAGAATAGTCATCTCTAGCATCTCCTGCTGCCACTCTTCTCCAAGGAAGACTTTATTCCTGCCAAGAGGGAAACAGGAGGTTGGGGCCAGAGGCTGGCCACTTTGCTCTCCTCAGAGAGAGGGGGCACTGGGCTAGAATTCTATCTATGTGCTCCCTTAAATATTATTAGTTTAAGGGATGAAATTTTAAGGTTCAAGCTAAATTCCTGATTGCTAGTCCTTAATGAGAAAGGAAGGCCCTCAATAAATCCAAGGTTTGTTTCTCCTTCCTTGATTCTCCAAATGCCAATTCCACATTGAACACACATAGCAAACAGTAAAGAAACCCATTTCTTCAAGTCAATAGCAAAACAGAAGTTGTAGAAAGTATACATGTGAGAATATGTATGAGACAATACACAGAGTAAATGAGATCTCTCTCTGGGAGTGAGATAATCCAAATGGACCAAGAGAGTCCCACATCTCACCCTACAGGAAAGTCTCTGAAGTCTCCAGTATAACAAGCTGGGAATAGGGACATGATCCAAATTCTAGATGTCAATTTTTTCCCAGAGACCTCCCTCCATTGACCTGAAGGGAAGTTTGAATGGAACATCTCTCTTGAAGCTAGAAGTCACAAGACACCAAAGAGACCAAAGAAAGCAGATCTCTTTTTTCTCCTTTTTTCACTGACTGTGTCCTGCCTCCCACACTAGCTTAGGGCATTGAGTAGTCAGTTGCCCCAAGAATAACATACAAGCGACCCTTTAAGCCAGTGTTAGACTCTGAAGACACCCCATGCTTTACTTTCCCCTTGGGTGCTTGAATGGTTCACAGGCTCAATTTCTACTCATGATTCTGAGATCCAACTAAAATATTACCTTCTTCATGAAACTTCTCTGATATCTCCAATAAGAAGTGATCTTCATCCCAATCTCACTAGCACCTTGTTTCTATGTCATTTGTCATATTGTTTTGCCTTATGTAATACTTCCTTACATATGTCTTGTGTCTCCTACTGGACTCTAAACCTTCCAAGGGCAGAGGTTGTATGATTCTGAATCATCTCTGAAGCCTTTATGGCATCTAACACATGGACAGGCCCATGGGAGGTACTCAGTAAATATTTGCTTAATAAATGAATAAATTTAATGGAGCTGGGGAGATAATTTGAACAAAAATAGAAATAAGTAGGAGGAAGTCCCTACATACCAAATTAATTTTAATGAACATTTATTAAGTTCCTACTACAGAGCAATGTTCTAGACTATGGGGGAGACACAAAGATGAACAGGACATGGAAATAGAAAATATTGGGCATATTCAGGAAAAGGTGAGTAGACCAGCTTGTTGGAAATCATTTTCCTCATATGATCTCTTATGACTTCATAATTCTTCTTAGGCACTTGTCATCGCTTAATTTGTATCGTCTATCCCAGGACATTTTATCTCTTGCCTTTCAGACTGAAACACATCATAGTAGTGGAAAGTACCAGTTCTGATACTTATTAGCAGTGTGGTAAGTCACTTGAGGTCTCTCTGAATCTTAGTTATCTCATCTATAGAAAAGAGATAATATTTGTGCTATTTGACAGCAGGGTTGTAAGGAAAACAAACCATAATATGCTACAGAAGCATGCTAATTATTATTATAGAGCATAGCACTCTATAAGAGGAGAAAGAGTCCTTAGGGTCATCTAATGCAACCCTCTAGTTTTGCAGATGAGAAAACTGAAGCCAAGAGAGGAAAAGGCACAAGGATACATAGTTGTGGTTTGTCCTTTGTTTTTGAAGAGGACCAATGACATCACGGGTGGTGTCTTAACTTACACATGAATCGGATTTAAGTGAGGCAGAGTTGCTTAAAGTCATCAGCCCCACTCTCTTCCTGAATCATCGAAGTCCAGTGGCAGGACAAAAGTCAGGATGACTGGCAATGGCCTGGGATACATTGGATGACCTTGGTGTCTTCAACATCTGGCCTAGCTCTAAGTGCTCCATAGCACCTGCTTCAGCTGCCTTCATGACCATTGCTCCCAAACTGTTCTCATTGTAGTCAAGAGCAGAGCTGGGTTTTAAACTCATGTCTTATGACTTTGAATCCAGTGCTCTTTTCACTATACCGTCCTCCCTCTATTATTAGAAGCTACCTGAAGGCAGGAACTAGGGTTTCTTTACATCTGTATATCTTCCAGCCCTAAGCATAGTATGCTAGATATAGTAGGAAGTTAATGCATGTTTGTAGAAAGAAGGAAGAAAGGAAAAAAGGAAGAAAGAAGCAAGGAAAAAAGGTAGGAAAGAAAAAGGAAGAATAGAAGGAAAAATAAAAAAAGAAATAAAATAGAAAGGAAGGCTAGAGAGAAAAGAGGAAGGAAGAGAGGGAGAAAGGAAGGAAAGAAAGAAGATGGAAGGATAAAAGGAAGGAAGGAAAGAAAGGTAGGAAGAAGAATAGAAGGAAGTAAGGATGCAAGGAAAGAAAAGGAAGGAAAGGTAGGAGGAAGGATAGGAGGAAGTAAGATAAAAGGAAAGAAGGAAGGAAAGATGGAAGGAAGGAAGGAAAGATAGAAGGAAAGAAAAAAAATGGGAGGAAAGAAAGAGGGAGGAGGTGAAAGAAAGAAGGAAAGAAGGAAGAAAGGAAGGAAGGAGCACATGCCAAAGACTATTACTGTACCTAGTCCTTGCCCATGTCTTAAACATGAGCCCATTATTAAGAAGACTCAGAGTAGAAGCTGGTTTGGAGATGCCAATCCCCCAGTAACCTTAAAAGGATGAGTTACTAATAACATTTTGTTTCTATGGCAACGTTCCCACACCATCATCACTGAGGAAATTCTTGTCATAATAATGATGCTGCTAATAGTCCTACCTTTGAGCTATGCAGGCCTTCCTTCAGAGGCGCTCCCAGCACTCCACGCAAATGAGCTCATTTGCCTTCACAGGGCTTTCTACGAGTTTAAAAGATCATGTGTCACCAAAGCGAAGAGCATCTAAAACAAGAGTCTCCAGCAATTATTTGGTTCTCTAGGAGAGCTACAGTCTCCTGATTCATGGGCATTTGTGCTGCTGCCAATTAGTTTTCATCACTAGCAAAGATGCATAATTACAACTCTGATATATACATTTGAAGACAATATGAACTTTCATCCTATTTATTCGGTTCCTTGTCTGACCCAGACTAAGTTCCATTCCCTTTTTTTCTGTAACTCTTCCATGTCTTTCACTTCCATTGACGTGGCATAGTGACAAAGATCCTGAGCTGGGTGGGAGTCAGAAACTTGGGTTCTGCCCCCCCTCCTGCTGTGCCAGGCACCAGCTGGGCATCCTTGGGCAAATCACTTCTCTCTGTCACCTTCCTTACTGTAAAGTGAGGAACATGACATGTGTATCACCTCCTTCTCCAAATTATTGTAGGGAAAGGGCTCTGTAAACTTTAAAGTACTTAGAAATGCCAGCTATCTTATGCACTCTGCCAGATCTATCTTGCTGTATTGTTAAACACTATTACAATGACTAAGCTAAAAGAATTCCAGCATTGTTCTGAAAAAAGAGGGAGAAGATTGAAGTTGTTTTCTTCAGTTACAGATAATTTTACTAAGAAAAAGCATGGGGTAGCGGATAGAGCTTGCCGGGAAGGTCTGGGTTCAAATCCTTCCTCTGACCCTGCTGGCTATGTGTCCCTGGACACTTAAGTCACATCCTTTCAGCATTCTAGGTGGCTCTCTAAGACTATATGCTGTTAAGCAAAGCTCCCACTGCCATGAGTAGAGGGGAATTCCCCCCCCCCCCGGGATTTCTCTATAGTAGTGAAATTACAGATCAAGTCCTTATTCCTATCTCTCAGCCTCAGTTTCCTCTTCTGGAAAATGGAGATAATAATGCTATAATTAATCTACCCCTCAGGGTTATTGTGAGATTATAGCTTTAGAACTGAGGACATGACAGGTCACCAAGTCCTCCTTCCTAATTTTATAGATGAGGAAACTGAGGTGAAGAGAAAGTAACAAATAGCAGACATTCAAAGCCAAGTCTACTGGCTCCAAATTTAGTGGACTTTCCACTGTACCACGATAAAGAATGTTAAAGGACTCTCTAATTATAAAGCACATGAGCAAAGCAAGTCATTATTATTAGGGGGATGACTGCTCACTGTGCTCTTTTCCTGGTTGTAAAGACATATTTGTCAGTTCTTTCTTCTAGTCACCACCCTCAAAAATACCTTATCTGGAAGATGAGAAACCCAAGTATGGGTATTAGGAGGGAAACAGTCGTTTTCTGTCCCTGCGCTCATGGCTTCAAAAAGAATGCACTGCCTTAATAGATGAAAATGCTAGCTCTGACCCCCTCTCTGGTGGGCACAGACTCCGGTGTGTTTTTTCAAGAGTGGTAATAAGTTTGCACTTTAATGATATACTCTCTAAGCTGGAGTTTGAGAGGTAATCCTAGACCCACATCAGCCCTTACTCCGGGAATGATGTAGGAAACCCTGGGTTCTCCACTGTTTTTAAACTCTCAGGAAGAAAGGCATGGTAGGTGTCCCTCATTTTCTACAGAAGAATCATAGGACCTCGGCGTTGAAAGAGGCCCTTGGAGGGATGACAGGATTGTACAGCTGGAAGGGGACTTTGAAATTATGTAGTCCAACCTTCTCACTTTATCATTGAGGAAAGCCAAAGCCCAGAGAGGTAAAGTGATTTGTCACTGGTCACATGGATAGGGTGGTAAGTGGCAGAGCCAAGACCGTCTAATTCTAAGGCTAATTCTAAGGTCAGCTCATTCTAAATCTAGGCTCTTTTCCCTGTGGCACTAAATTCCACTCTCTCACTTCATGCAGAAATGGTTTGAATGAAAGCATCTCAGAGTTAAAAGAGATCCCAATGGCATTTAAGCCAATATTAAATTGAACTGAATTTTTGAATTGAATCAAGTCTAGATCAACACCTTCATTTTACAGCTAGGGAAACTAAGGCTTGAGAAAGGTAAGAGACTTGCGTAAGATCCTATAGCTGTTAAGTGGCAGGACCTGAACTAAGGTCTTCTGGCTTCAAGACCAGGGTTCTTTCCATGCTACCTCTGACTACAGATTCCTACCAGGGAGGTGGACCACCCTAAGGACCCTGGTGGATATAGAAAAAGCTCTAGGTCTGGAGTTAAAAGACTTGGGTTTAAAACCTAGCTCTGCTATTTACTGTGAGTGTAACCTTGGGAAGTCACTGGGCCTGTTTCCCCATCTATAAATGGAAGAGGATTGGACTAGATAGCATACAAAGTGCCTTCTGATTCTCACTCTAGAATCCCATATTGTCTCATCTGGGCTTTTGAGTTTTTTCACTTTTTAGGGACAATTAACTGAAGGGGGCTTCCAACGGAAGGAAGATTTGTAGAAAAACATGAACCTTTGACAGCTTCATGCTGTTGGGACCAGGCGGCCTGTCCTTAGTGTCTAATGCTGGGGCTCCCCCTTGTGGCGAGATAGAGCGACGGAGAAGGCTGATTAAGTGTAATTAAGCTGTACCTACCCAGTAGCCTTAGTTCAGCCCAGGAGCTGGGTACTGAAAATTAAGGGATTAAGGAGGGAGCCCAGCTGGGATATTCGATATAAAGGGTAATCATTAGAGCTAAGAGGAGGGCAGTCTTGCTCACTGCCTTTCCCATACTTCTCACCTCAGGGTGGAGAAAGGACTGGGCTCCTAAGTTGAGCAGGAGTATAGCCCTATGGGGCAGCTAGGTGGCCCAGAAGATAGAGTGCTGGGCCTGTTGTCAGGAAGACTCCTCTTCATGAGTTCAAATCCAGCCTCAGACACTTACTAGCTGTGTGATCCCAGGCAAGTCATTTAACCCTGTTTGCCTCAGTTTCCTTGTCTTTAAAATAAGTTGGAGAAGGAAATGACAAACCACTCTAGTATCTTTGCCAAGAAAACCCCAAATGGGGTCCCAGAGAGTCATACATGACTGAAAACAACAGAACAACAAAAGAGACCCATGGGGCCATCTCTGGGAACATGGGCAGAGCTGTCTTATGGGCTCCAGTCAATCACGTGGGAACTTCGGGGCCTTTTGCTGTCCACGTGTGATCCAATGACGAAGGTCTTGCACATGACAGAGTGCCCTTGTGGGCTGATGAGCCAGGAGAGTAGAGTTCTCCTGAGAGGTTTAAAAGGGAGTGTTTCCACGTTTAGTGCTCTCTTTCCTTCCATTTGAAAATTGCATCTGGATTTTTTTTTTAGCTACTTCCTAAGAGGAGTCAGGAAAGGACAGTTCTCCCTGGCCTTTTTACAGCCATATGTTCATGGCATCTCAAGTACAAGTCCTACATAAGCAAGTCTGAACCTGGGCTTGGGGCTGTCTTTTCTGTGTTTCTTCTTTCCTGATCCTTGATGAGCAAGTATCTCAGGATGGACATATCCAAGCTTGGATAGAACCTTGTGAGTCCAGAAGGCCAGAGATTTGCAGTGCTTTTGGTCAAAGCTGACCGAGGAGGAACCCCCAGCTACCATTCCAGTGTTCTTGAAGATGACTACCAAGAAATGAGCTGAACCTGGCCCTTTTAACAGAAGACATGGAGCAGGACTTCTCTGCTTAGTGCAGTCAGTCCTACTCAGTCAGTGAGCATTTATTAAGCACTTACTATATGCCAGGCTGGTTGTTGTCCTTCTTTCTTGAAGAAGACCAAAATGACATCACTGTGTTAGAGTCAAGTTTCAATGTGTCTGACTGTGGCTGATTAGACCAAAACAAGCTTGGAATTCTCTACCACAGGTTGGCACAAATAGTCCATGTGAACATTTGGGGTGGATTCTCTAAATTTTTGCTTCTTGTGTTTCCTTTGAGCTGTTTTAATTCTGCTTTGCTCATAGAGCACAGTACCTTCTCTGATGAGGGCACATGCTGAACGGTTCTGTGCCAGCATCTCCCATGTCACACAATCAATTCCAAAGTTTTTCAGAGAGACCTTGAGAGTGTCCTCGTATCACTTTTTCTGACTACCATGTGAGCAATTGCCCTGTGTGAGTTCTCAACTTCAACTTGATATGCCAGGCACTAGGCTAAGCACTGGAGATATGAAAAAAGGCAAAAGACAGTCCCTGCCCTCAAGGAGCTCACAGTCAATGGTGGAAACAACATGCAAAGAACTATTATGTACCAACAGGACACATAGAGGATAAAGTAGAGATACACAATAGAATGAAGGCCCTGGCATTAAAGTGGATCAGGAAAGGCTTTCTGTAGAAGATGAGATCTTAGTTGAGCCTAAAAGGAAGCCGGGGAGGCCAGGAGGCAGAGATGAAGAGGGAGAGAAATCCAGGCATGTGGGACAACCAGTGAACATGCATGTAGACAGGAGATGGGCAGTCTTACTGAGGAGTGGCATGGCCAGTGTCTCTGGATCACAGAGTTCCTGGTAACGAGTAAGGTGTAAGAAGATTGCCAAGGTAGGAGGGGGTCAGATGATGAAGGGTTTTGAATGCTGAATAGAGGGTTTTATATCTGATTCTGGAGGTGTTAGAAGCCACTGGGGTTTACTGACTAGAGGGGGGTGACATGGTCAGTCAGACTTGTTACTTTAGGGAAGAACTGAGGTGAGGTATAAAATATTCAGCCTATAGTCCCACACAGTACTTTACATTCTGGAAAGGCTTAAGCATCATCCTCTTGAAAGAATATGATAGCATTTATAAGTTGTGTGACTGAATCCTCTTTTAAATTGCTGTAGTACAGGGCAGCTAAGTGGAGCAGTGGATAGAGCACCGGCCCTGGATTCAGGAGGACCTGAGTTCAAATGTGGCTTCAGACACTAGCTGTGTGACCCTGGGCAAGTCACTTAACCCCATTGCCTAGCCAAATAAATAAATAAATTGCTGTAGTAGGACTCAGTCTTTTGAGTCCATTAGTATTTCTTTTGAGTATAGACAGTACCTGCCCCATACCTGATGCATATATTTTTACTCCACTCTTTGGAGGGTAGGGCCCTAGACACATTAAAACCTATCTCTAAATAATTTTCCCTCTGGTGCTAGAATGCAGATTTAAAGAGCTGAAGAACATGAAAAAAAGCATTTTTGCATTAGAGGTTAGGATCCTCTAGGATTGAACCCATTCTGGACTTTGTGCCTAGATCCAAAGCAGACAGGACCCTTAAGGAGAGAGTGGGTGCAGTGTCCCAGCGCCTTGAGCCTGGAAGTGGTTCTGTAATGTTATAAAAGCACCTGGTTCTAATCCTGTTTCTGCTACTTTCTATATGCATGACCATGGCCTGGTTCCTTCCCACTCTGGGCCTTCAGTTTCCTTGTCAGTATAGGGGGTAGAAATCCGTTTGTCAAAGACCAGTAACCACCTTCTACACTTGTTCTGCCTATATTTATAAAATTAGAGGACTGGATTTGATGATCTCCAAGATCCCTTTTAGATAAATCCTGTGATTGACACTGAAAATTACTTTTGGGGCTCCCCCTCGCAACCCCTGCTATCTCCCATCTGGACATGGGGAGAAAGCAAGATGAGAAATTACCTTTAAAAATCAG
This sequence comes from Vombatus ursinus, assembly GCF_900497805.2. Classification (NCBI taxonomy): domain Eukaryota; kingdom Metazoa; phylum Chordata; class Mammalia; order Diprotodontia; family Vombatidae; genus Vombatus; species Vombatus ursinus. The sequence goes on along the minus strand of NW_020954571.1, from coordinate 14,399,807 downwards.
TTAGGGAAGCTTCTTTTCTTCCCATTAACAGCTTGTGTGTGCAGTGTATAGGATTTGGAACTAGAAATTCTGGTTTCTTGTCCTAGCTCGGTCCAAGTGACCAGGGGCAAACCACTTGACCCCTCTGGGTCTCAATTTCCCCCTTCAGTAAAATCCAGGGCTTGAACTAAATTCTAACAGCCCTTCCAGCTCTGATTCTAAAAAGTAGATGCTTTAATCTCACCTTGTCCTTCCTTGAATCAGGATTCCTTGAGGTAATTTTGAATAATAAAACATACACATATGCACAATACAAAAATCTCTCACAAAACATCAGTCAAGAGGGAGCACAATGGAATGGGGTACAGCTGTGACCTCAGCAGCCCTTTAACTGTCAAAAGGGGGAGCAATATAGCAGAGGCTTTTTTTTCTTTTCTAATTTTCTTTTTCAGAAAAATCCAGGAGAGAAACAGCTAGAAATAAGTGAGAGCCAGGCTGATCCACACCCAGCTTAAATCTCCAATTTGGCCTGGGGTGGAGGAACCAGGCCTGATGCTGAGGCCTTGGAAGTAGGGGGAAGTGGATGGAAGGTTCTGGGATCTTGTGGTCTTTGGTCAGTGAGAGGAAAACTGGCAGGTGGTTGATTACATTGCCAGGCAAGAGGCAGCCTAATGGACTTGTATTTGGGCACGTGGCACAATTTAGGCTGTAGGAGAGCTTCCCTCCCGCCCTCACCTAGGATTACCAAAATCAAAACTACAAGAGCCCCACACAGCCATAACAAAACATTCATCAATAAAAGCAACCTTGGCTTCTGTGATAAACAGTGGGGCAGGCAAGTCATATGCCAGCCAAGCCAGCCCCAAACAAGCTGGTTGGCAGCTCTACCCTTAGACTAGCCCTGAGAGCACCAGTCCTGACTGTGTAACAAGAAAATGCTGGGCTGTTATGCCACACATGAGGTTAGTTTTCCAGCCTGTGTCCATAATGACAAATGGTTACATTTTTCATTAAACCTCATAAAGCCCGGACTGCTAGCATTACTCATGACTCCATCCTGGTGTTACAAGGCCTCATCTCAGGACCATTGAGAGGTAATTCCATATGCTCTGTACGTTCTGTTTCTCCGATACTTTCTATAATGATGATGATGGTGATGATAAAGTGTTATGACATAGTGAATGGAAATCTTGCCTTAAAGTTAAGAAAACCTAGGTTCAAATTCAGCCTCAGATACTTAACAATTGTGTGACCCCAGGCAAATCACTTAATCTCCTTATGACTCAGTTTCCCTATCAAAAGACTTGAGTAGAGTTCTGACTCGGGCTCATGCTGGTTGTGTGACTTGGGCAAATCATTAAAAACTCAAGGCCCCAGGCAACTCTCTAGGACTCTTAAGTTGTAGAGAAGGTGCCAACTTGTTTAGAAGAGGAAATTCCTTACCAGGAGCTCCCTGTATCAATGAAATCACAAGTCTAACAACAACCACAAACATAACAATGACATTATTTTAATTACTAGCTCTAATCCTGTTACAGTAATAAAAATAATAATAATGATAGATGAATCCATTGTCCATAATGTTGTAAGGTTTACAAATGCTTTCCTAATAACAACTCTGTGAGGTAGGCAGTCTAAGTATAATTGACAGGTGAGGAAACTCTGGTCCTAACAAATGAAATGCCTTGCACAGAGTTACAGACATAGTAGTTGGCAGAACCAAGATTCAGACAGGTGTTTTGACACCAAATCCGGTGGTCATTCTGCATAACGAGATTGGATTTTTTAAAATAAATTTTTGTTGGTATCTTTTCTTTTTACATTGCTTAAATTTTGCCCCCTATTTCTTTGTCTCCTCCTTCTTAGATAGCCATCCCATAGAACAATATATATATGTATATGTATATGTATATGTATATATATATGTATATGTATACACACACATACATATATATACATAATAGGAATGGGGAAAATCAGCAAAAACAAACAATATAATGACAAAATCTAAAAAGTATATGAAACATTACACACCTCTGTAAAGAAGCAGGGAGAAGTGTCTTCTTATAGCGCTTCTTTGGGACCATGATCGTTCTTTGTAATTTTTGCAGCATTCACTTTTGATTGTTTTGTGGTGGTTGTCTTTCTCTTTATACTATTATAGTCATTGTGTATCTGGGATGGTGAAGTGGATAGAGTGCCAGGCCTGGAGTCAGAAAAATCCTTCTTCCTGAGTTTGAATCTTGCCTCAGGCACTTACTAGCTGTGTGATTCTGGGCAAGTCATTTAATTCTGTTTGCCTCAGTTTCCTTACCTACAAAATGAGCTGGAGCAGGAAATGGCAAACCATTTCAACATCTTTACCAAGAAAACCCCAAATAAGTTCATGAAGAGCTGAACATGACTAAAAACAACTGAACAAAGTCGTTGTATATATTGCTTTCTTTTCTCTGCTTACTTCACTCTGCATCAGTTCATGTAACTCTTTGGATTCTTCTCTGCATTCATCATTTCTTATAGCACAGTAACGTCCAGAGTTTTTCAGGAGTTTGTTTAGCTATTTCTTGATTGAAGGGCATCTCCTTTGTTTCCAGTTCTTTACCAAAACAAAAAGTGCTTCTATAATTATTTCTTTTTTCAATGACCTTCTTGAGCTGTATGCAGTGGAATCTCTGGGTCAAAGGGTTTTTTGACATTAGAGGCACTTCATTTGCAAAATTATAAACTACTTTTCAAAATGATTTATGGATTCGTAGCTCCACCAACAATGCACCAGTGTGCTTCTCTTCTCACTATGCCTCCAACATTAACTACTCTCACCTTTTGTCATATTTGCCAATTCATTGGATATGAGGTAAAAACTCAAGGTTGTTTTGATTTTTGTTTCTCTTATTATTAGTGATTTGGAGCATTCCTTCATATGGTCATTAATAGTTTGCAATTCTTCCTTTAAGAACTGTTTGTTCATGTCCTTTAACTACTTAGCTATGGTTTTTTGTTTCATATATGCGCAAAACACATATATGTTAGCTGTTCATATATCATGAATAAATTCTTGTCTGAGAAATTTGATACAAAGATATTTTTTCCATTCAGCCACTTCCTTGCTGTCATCTATTTTATCTTTTGTAATGGCTTCTATTGCTTGTTTGGTTAAGAAGGGAAGGGGAAGGGGGTGAGAATACGCATTTATATAGTACCTACTATGTGCCAGCTAAGTGCTTTTTACAAAAATTATCTCTTCTGCCCCTCACAACAACCTTGCAAGGTAGGTGCTATTATTATCCCCATTTTATAGTTGAGGAATCTGAGGAAAACAAATGTTAAGTGACTTCCCCAGGGTCACACAGCTATTTACTGTCAGAGACCATAACTGAAGTCCAGTGGAATACATTCCTACCTAGACAGCACATCAACACCTTTATGTTGGAGTCACATATTAGCTAGTTGCTTTCCCAAGTGATTCTTGAGTAGTAAAGCTCTCTTTATGACTCAATTCTCCAATAATTATCACTTACAAAAGACAACATGGTTTAATGGATTTAAAGCCTGGAAGATCTGAGTTCAATCTTTGTCCCTGATTTTTACTAGCTATGTGACCAAAAACAAATCACTTAATCTATCTGCTTCTTTCTCCATCGTAAAATAGGGATCATCACGCTTCTAGCAGCTGTCTCACAGAGTTGCGAGGTTCAGATGAAATAGTTCATATAAAGCGCTTTGCATTCCTCTAAAGTGATAAATAAATGTCAGTTACTTTTGTATATAGCTCAAAAAACTTTTGTACTGCCATATATTCATTCCTCCAAGATCCCAGGATGGTCTGTGAGAGAAAACTTGATTTTCTTTCCCTATTTTTCCTCTTTTTAGTTTAACAGCTATGTCTTAGAGATAAACTCAATAATCCCTCTCTCTCTGTCTCTCTCTTTTTTAAAGATCAGGGCCATGTATCTGATTTGCTGAAGAAAACTGTCTCCAGATGCTTGGATCTATAATAAGCCAATAACTCACACTTGGGTCGCTGGAGTCACGAGTTGGGCCTGGTTATTTATACTGCTAAATATGAGTTGATTTGTAAGCATTCAGGAGATGTGCCCAAATAACATCCCCAACGGGTGTGAAAACAATCTGCAATGTGGGATTTTTAAATTCAGTTCCCAAAAGACTTAGGCTGATATCAATGTTGTTTTTCTAATATTGACAGCATGATGAGCATAATGAACCTTGACCTAAATACCTACAGGGTTCTTAGGGGGACAGCTCTTTTTGAACTGGAAATGAGAGATATTATGACTGACAATAATAGTAGGAGCACTAAAAATAGGAATAATAATGCTTGCACCACTTGCCTTCATCCTAAAATGGAGGAAGGACTGAAGAGAGTCTTTTCAACACTGTTGCTGACCCCCTTTCCTCTTTGTGCTACCCAGCTTGAAGACCAGAATACTCAAGATTTCAGCAGTTTGCCTGGTTGGACCCTTCCCTCATTGCCTCAGCTCCTTCATACTCATTCCTGCTCCTGAGTGTTTGGTATTAGACCTGACGTGCCTAACTCACAGAGACAGTCACCCAGACGAGGCTACCCCAGGTTCAGGGCTCTCCTGGAGTTCTACTCAAAATCATAGCATGTGAGGCTCCTACCAAATGTGTTTATTTTTCTCAAACCAGAGAGAGTACACAATTAATTCAAAACAAAGACATTTAGCATAATGAGAAAAGTTAACAACGGAACCTTTTCCCCATAAACCAGGGGTACACTTTCCCACAGAGGTACACGTTATGAATGGGAAGGGTGGATAGATACAGAGAATATACATGGAGAGGCAAACATTGTATGCTTAGCTCTGACTTAGGAAACACGTGTGTCCAGGGCACACACATGGAGGGGCCTTCACGTAGAGACGCACAGGACTAGGGCACATGTTTGTTTGGAGGGTGGCCAATGTCTTTTGGTGCTGTTATCTCCTTGTTCCTGCCTGACCTCTTTCCTATTGGTTTTCTGTGGTACTTAGTCTCTGCTCTGCTGATTGAGGACACGTGGTTGAAGTCTTTTGCTTTCTGTCCTGATGGGGACTATTTAGCTGGGGGGCTTTCTGTCCTTCATAGGAGGGTGAGAGAACTCTTAGTTTAAAGCCCCTAGCCTTTCCTGGCTATAGTTCTCTTAGAAAAAAAAGATGGACGGCTTGACACACCTAGTCATCAAACTAGGGGAAAAGAAAACCTTCTTTGGGGGAAAGAAGCCTTCTCAACTTTCTTTTCTCCTGGAGAATGGCCTGTCAGCTTCTTTCAGAGTGTAGGCTAGAAGGGGCCTTCCTCTCCAGAAGGAGTTGAGTTCCTGCCCTTTTTAATTCAATTTAATTCAGCAATCATTTATTAAATACCTCCTATGTGTAAGGTGCTGTTAGATGTTGAGGATAAAAAGACAAAAATGAAACAGCCCCTGACCTCAAGGAGCTTATATCCTCAAGGAGCGGGGGAAGAGGGAATATAACATGTACATATGCAAGTAAATACAAGATAATTTGAAGAAGGATAGAGCACTAACCTGTTGAGGAGGGAGTGGTGATAAAGAAAGGTTTTATGTAGGTGGTAGCACCTGAGCTTTGAAGGAAGCCATTAAAGGTTCCAGGAGTTGGCGTGAGGAGGTAGTGCATTCCAGGCATAAGCGTGTGTCCTGGTCACATGTATTCCTATGGATTCTCCCCTCATGCATAATACTAGGATGTATCTGCTTTTTCCACTTGTGTTTCATATATTTGTGAGACAATATCCCTTAGATTTATGAGGAGGATTTCTACTGAGACTTTTCTTGGAATACTATTTCCATAAACACCTTTGCTTTGGACTAATTTTGTTTCCTTTGGTTAAGTATAGAAAGGTAAAAACATTAGTGGGGGCTTGTGAGCTATGATTTTGAATGGATATAGACCCACAAGGTATCTTGAATTTAGGATAACTCATCTGGGAGCCCCGTATGTGAGAGGGAGGCAACTCAATTGATATGTTGTTGGGGCCCACCCAGGATATCAGTCTTGGATAGAGTCAAGAACTGGATATATCCATTGGATGCAGTATTTGACAATACAAGACAATACTTTTTTTCTTCAAAATAAAGGAGAACTTAAATAACTTTCATGAACAATGTTGTGATGCCATAGAAGCAGGAGTAACTGATGTAATTGCTCAGAAAATTATATCCTTAAGACCAAATGCCATTGGCTTTATAACATGACTTACCTAGGAATGTTTACTATAACTCCCATCTCTGAGCTTGGGATCATGAGTCCCTAGGAATGATAATATCTGGGACAATGGATACATAACTCAGCCAGGTATTTGGTGAAGTAGTGTGACCCATCCCACCCCACTAATTTTATGCTTTGTACATACTTTTATTTGCTTAGAGTCATAAATGTTATTTTCCTCCCCAGTAGGTAGCCTTCTTGAGGGTGGGGGTAGGGGTGGTAGTGGTTTTGCTTTTGTCTTTGTGTCCACAATGTCTTACATAGTGAATGGCACATAGAAGGTACTTCATAAATTCTGGTTGAATCAAACTGAATTGGATGTTCTCCAATAGTGCAGGAATCCCCTGGAAAAAATCAGATTATGATGGTACAACAGAGTTTTCCAACATACTTATATTTTCAGGTTATACCAGCTATAGAAAAATAACTATTATTTCATTTATCCATGATGTTGAATTGTGGGGGGGTGGGGGTGGGTGGGAGCATTGTGATCAAACACTGGGTTTAGTTGTTCCCATGGCTATCCAGGTATCAGAAGCTTGGTGCTATTTCATAGGAACTGAACCACACCAAGGACTCCTGGCTGTGAGAGTGTCTCCTGACTGTAGGGTGATTTTGTGTAGACTTTAAACCATGCTGAGAACACAACTGGGGAGATTAAATTATGGGTCAAGAAATACAAGGGCAGAAAAGCAGTAATGGTGTTATGCCCCCTGCCTAAAATAGTGAGACAAACATTTTCAAGGAAACCACTGGTAATAGAATGGTTTAGGAATGAATTAGTAAAACCCTTGACTAATGAGGATGATGATGATGATGATGATGACAAGGATGACTAGGAATTAGCAAGAAAGTTTGAAGTCTGTATGACAAAAGAAAGAGTGACTGAAGACAAAATAAGGAACATGCTAGAAGGCAAAGAGAATTACTTTGAGCAATTCACATTTTATCTTTATATTCTGGTGTAGGGAGAGAATCAATCTTAGCAGTTCCAGATGCAGGAGATATAAGTAAGGATGGACTACAGGTGACTAGCCTCCCAGTCCTGATACAAAGGAGTTGATATGGGAAACTATTCTCTTTTTCAGAGGTACAACCTCAGCCACCAAATGAGCTCTCTGACTTCTGTCTAGAACATGCCTCTAATCGTCCAAATATTTACAGCAGCACTTTTTTTGTGAGTATAATAGCAAAAAACTAGAAACAAAATAGGTACCCATCAATTGGGGAATACATAAACAAATTTTGGTAAGTGAACGTAATGGAATACAATTGTGCTATATAAGAAGCAACAAGAATGATGATTATAGAGAAGTATGGAGAGACTTCTATGAGCTTGTAATTTAAGTGGATAAAACATGAATATATAATGGCTGACCCATTCTATCAATTTGGAACTATACTCCCAAAGTTACTAAAATGTGCATACCCTTCAATCCTGCCATACCACTATTAGATCTATACTCTAAATAGATCAAAGAAAGAGGAAAAGACCCATATGTTTAAAAAAAATTATAGCACCTCTTTTTGTAGTAGCCCAAAATTGGAAACTAAAACGGTGCCCACTTATTGGGGAGTGGTTAAACAAATTGTAGTATACGAATATAGTGGAATATTTTTGTGCTGCAAGAAATGATGAAATGGACAGTTTCAGAGGGAACTGGGAAGACGTCCATGAACTGAATGATGCAGGGTGAAGGGAGCAAACTAGGTAAACAATTCACACAATGACAAGAACATTATAGAGAAAAACACCTTTGAAAGACTTTAGAATTCTGATCAGTGCAAGGATAAACCAGGAGTCCAGGGGACTGAAGATGAAACATGTCTTCCACTTCCTACCAGAGAGGTGATGGACTTAAAATGCAGAATGAGACATTTTCAGATATGGCCCTTGTGGGACTTTGTTTTGCAGAACTATGCCTATTTATGAAGGTTTTATTTATTTATTTATTTATAATTGTTCAATGGGGGGATGGAAATGAGAGATAATAAATCCTTGTAAAAAGTTTTAAAAGTGTATAAAATACACAATGGCTGACCCATATGTGGCCTTGGATAGCTAATCTGGGATCTGGCCCACCTTTTCTCCAAGGAAGGCTATGATTTCCAACTTTGTGGGGAGCAAGAGGCAGGCTATAGCAAGAAGGTCCCTTCTTTAGTCTTCTATCTCTGGGCACTGGGCTAGAAAATTAATATCCATCTATCACAGACCAAATATTGGTAGTCTAGGGTTACAATGCTCTCTTTTCAGAATAAAAGCCACTTTCCTTGGTCAGTTTAAAAGGGTAGGCATCAGTTATTCTCCTCAGTTCATCTCCTTCCCACCAAGTGCAAACAAACACAAATAATCATTTCATAAAGTGAGTAAACTCATTTATCCAAGAAAACAGTAAACAGAAATCAGGGAAGTTATACAGATTAGAAGAGAGGAAGGAATACATAAGAGTAAACCAGCTCTTTGGGAGCAAGATAAAATCTTTAATTCAAACAAGAGAATGATCTCACTGGGAAAATCCATTCTTAGCAGCCTTTGAGGTCATAGGCTCTGGGTATCAAGAGATGTTTGGAGGAGGTGATTGGCTTCCCCACTTTTCTGCAGCTTCAGCAAAATATTCCATTGATCCTTCAAAAATCTATGCCTTGCCTCTCTTCCATCTTTCTTGAATTCTGCTTCCAAAGTCTCTCTGTCTTTTACAGCTACCAGGCTTAGAGACCCCTCGGCCAATTAGCAGTCACATTTCCCTCCACAGGCTGTCCCTGAAGAAATTGCCACAGCCTTGAGGTAAGAGTGGATTCTAAGGTTCTAAGGGATGTACTGGTAACAACTAGCTCTCCAAACTACAGGATATATTTTTAAAGTTTAAGCTGTGTTATTATTAACATTTTCTCCATCCCTTTCTTAAGTCTAGAGTGCAGGGACAATCAACAAAACAATAAACCAAGCTCTGATTTGTAATGTTTGCTAATTTCCAAGGTGGAAATGCTCACGATGACAACTTAACAATTGGCTTTCTGGAATCAGAAGGGCTTATTCAAGGGCATCTCTGGTTATAACTGATACAAAGTGAAGGGAACAGAACCAGGAGAACAATATGCCCAATGATTGCAACAGTGTAAAAGGAGAGAACAACCTCCATAAGACAATCAAAACTGAATTATGAAAAATTATAAGGAACAAGTTTGGCCCTAATGAGGACATATAAGATGGTACTTCTTGCTCCTTAGCATAGATTGGGGTCCACGGGTATGGGAAAAGTTTTATAACATCAGATTTGTTCATTTATTGATCAGTTTTGCTGATTTTTTTAATCTCTCCTTTTTATTTCTTTTTAAAAAGAATTTCTTGTTATTAGGGATGGCTCGGTAGGATATGGGAGGGAAAAGATACATGGGGAAGTTTAAACGATGTCAAAGCTAAAGCTATTAATAACAATCCATTTTTTAAAAAAAGAACATCATTGAATCAATATTCGATGAATGTTGAGTCTATTGAGTATCAATTAAATTGAATATGGATTCAATAGTGTTCTTTTTTTTAAAAAATGTATTGTTATTGATGTCATAGGAATGACATGGAACTGAAGCAGAGAAATGTGGTCAGGCATAAGAGTCTCAGTGATGTTGTATGTATATTGACAATACAACAGACTCTGGTACTTGGATAGTTGTGGGTGCTAGGTGGACACCTTGGCAGTGTAGAGAGTGCCCAATGGCCCCTGTGTGAAGTTCCTAACTACCTCCAAGCAAGAGAAAGAAAAGGTCCCTGTCTTAGTGTTAGAAATGGAGGAGTTACTACGGGAGGTTGTGGTCTAGTGTACAAGGCTCGTATAAGGCATGGACCCTGCCAGGCTGGCTTAAGTTCTTGAGCAAATAACACATGTGTTTTTGTTTTCTTATTTTTTCCCCTACCTCCCCTCCCCCTACCTTAAAGAAGGCTACAATTAAACACACAGACATATACATATACATAGATATCCATAAACACACACATACATATACATAGATATCTATAAACACACATATAAAAATACACACATATACATAGATATCTATAAACACACATAAAAACATAGACACTCATACACTCATTCACACATATGTAAGACAGTACTATGCATATTTCTACTTGTCATCTCTTTCTCTGGAGGTGGATAGCATCTTCCTTCATAGTTTCAAGTCTTTCCATGTTTTTCTAAATCAACCAGCTCATCATTTCCTACACCACAGCAAGTATTCCAAAACAATCACATCCTATCGGAGAGACTATCCATGAAAGTTTTTTTCCCCAATTTTCTGCATTCCTTCTGTTCTTGGCTACATTGGTTTTATTTATACAAGAAAATTTTAATTTGAAATAATCAAAATTATCCATTTTACACTTCAACAATGCTCTCACCTAATAATGTAGTTTAAGGTCTGTTACTGCTGGTTCTCCTTACTTTACATCTTTTCCCCCTGGTTTCTTTGAAGTTCCTGACCTTTTGTTCTTCCAAATGAACTTTGTTATTCTAACTCAGTAAGATAATTTACATGATGTCCTTCTATGGACCCATGGCTGGGTGAACAAAAGGATCATCACCCCTCCCAGATACGCAGAACTAGCGTACTCTACCCAGCTGATAGGGAGTCTATGAGCTGGGGGAGCATGCTGATATGACTGAAAAGAACTTCACAGAGTTTTAAGACATCTCAAGCCACTGAGATCAAACGAGAGGATACCCTAGATCCCCCAGACTCCACTGAGAAAGATCAAGACAGATCTGATGGGAGGTAGCCCAGTGGGCAGAGCCACTCTCCTCAATGAAAAAAAGAGGCTTGGGACCAGAAAACAAAGCAGCCTCATACAAGAACAGCAGTGGTAGAGTGTAGTCAAATAGGTTGATCTTTTCTCGTTGTTATTGTTACAAACGGGGACCGAAGGGAAACAGATACTAGTATATGAGAAGATGAATGACTTGGAATTGGAGACATCAGCGGGGTTGGAGAGGGGTGATGTGAGATCTCAGAGAAGAGCAGCTTTTCTGCATCTGCAGGTCCTGAGTCTTCCCATCTGGACCTTGTGCAGCAGTGACCATGATAACTGAAAAGGTAGAGAGTCTTGCTGTGTTGGATAGCAGATCACAAGTCATGATTTTAGAGATATTTGCAAAAGATGCCTTGGGTGTAGACAGAAGTAGGCCTCTGTGGGCTGGGTTAGAAGGTCTAGCCCAGGGGTGGGGAGCCTGCAGCCTCAAAGCCACATGTGGCCCTCTAGGTCCTCAAGTGTGGCCCTATGACTGAATCAAAATTCATATCTGAGGACCTAGAGGCCACATGTAGTCTCGAGGTCTCAGGTTCCCTACCCTGGTCTAGTCACATGTGGAATTTATTGAAGTTCTCTAAGAAAGTTGTGGGTGGCTGCAGGAAAATGGATACTGGCCTCTGGTGCAGACAGAATTGGCAAATGTCTCAGGCCAATGTCAATGCCAGCATTGACTGGGGCCAACTTCAGGCTTTTCAAAATATTAGCAGGATGCTTTGAACAGAGAGCTGGGGCCCAGTACCTAGGTATTCTGATGACCAATGCTTCCTACGTAAAAGCCAATGGTGATGGGAACTATTTAGAGGCACCAACTTCTCCACCTCAGTAGGGGGTCCAGAAAAGTTTGCCTTTGGTGATTCGAGTCAATTAATTGAAGGATAATTTGAGGAAGGATTTTAGTGAAAAATGTTCTCATTGCATGAGTGAGATGTGGAATAGGCCTGAAGAGCCACATAGAAAATCCAGCTCTATGATGCCTGACCCTTTCAAAAAGCAATCTCAGAAGTTTGCCTTCTTGGCTATGGAAGACCTCAGAAATCATCTGAAAGGCCATTAGGCCATGACTTCATCACAGAGTCCAGTAGTCCATAAACCTCTCCTATGGTGGCAGTAGGGGAGAAGAATGAGAAAATCTAGATGTTTGTAGACTACTGGGCATTGAAGGAGGGAGCTAAAGCAAAAATGTTACATGCCACAAGGTCAAAGTACTTTGGATTATTTGTTGGACTGCAGTAGCTTTTTAGCATTGGATGAATGTGATGGTTACTATCAAATCCAGGGCAGAGGATGACAAAGTGACTGTAATTGTCATCTCAGCAAGATTCTAGGAATTTAAGCATATGCCCCAAGGAATCTGAGTGTGTGTGTGTGTGTGTGTGTGTGTGTGTGTGTGTGTGTGTAGGGGGTGAATAGATGGGAAATATCCATATTTCAATGGCTTACAGGGAAGGTGGTGGGAAACATGAACTATTTGGAACTTCTGGCATACTTAGATGTCCTCGCTGCCTTTGGAAAGACCCTGAAAACACAAAGGGAACAATTAACAAAGTGTTAGATTAGCTAGAAGCTGGTATGAAACCACCCATCAGATGCTGTGCACAGCAACAACAATATTGTATGATGATCAACTGTGAACTTCTTAGCAATTCTCAGCAATACAAAAATCCAAGACAATTCCGAAGGACTTACGATGAAGAATGCTCTCCCCCTCCAGAGAAAGAACTGATGGAGTCCGAATGGAGATTGAAACATATATTTTTATTTTATTTTTGGGATGTTTTTTGGTCTGTGTTTTCTTTCACAACATCACTAATATGGAAATATGTTTTACATGACTGCACATGTATAACCTATATCAAATTGCTTGCCATCTTAGGGAGGGAGGGTGGGAGGGAGAGAATTTGGAACTCAAAATTTTAAAAAATGAATATTAAAAATTGTTTTTACATGGAAAAAAGTAAAATATTTTGAAAAAAACTGTCCATTGACAAGTGATGGTTTTGCAGAGCTTTTGTCAAATATGCAAGTCACATAAGTTCTTACTAGGGAGGGAGCATGGATCTTGGGAAGATAGCAGGGCTCACCAGCTAGCCACATTCCAAGAATATCTGTGAACTGTGTGGTGTGATAGAAAGAGTGTTGGACTTGTAATCAGACATCTGGGTTCAAATCCCATCTCAGACATGTGTGACACTGAGTAAGTCACTTAATAATCTAGTATTTATATTGTATTTATATCCAGTATTTATATTGTGTTTTAAGGTCTCCAAAGTGCTTATTGAATACTATCTCATTTTGTTCTTCCTCACAACAGTTCTAGGAGGTAGATACTATTACAATCTCCATTTTACAGTTGAGGAATGGAAGCAATCAAAGGTTAAATGACTTGCCTAGGGTCACACAGTTAGTAAGTGTCTGAGGCAGAATTTGAACTCAGGTTTTCCTGACTCCAGGTTCAGTGGTCTATCTACTGTGCCATTAGCTGCCTCCATTAAACCTCTCTGGGCCTCAGTTTCCTCATCTGTAAAGTGAGAAGATTGGGCTTAATAACCTCTAAGGTCTCTCCTAGATCTAAATCTATGATTGTATGATTTTTCTAGGATTATAGGAAATTTTGGAAGAATTATGCTTATATTACTAAGCTTCACAGCTTTTTGGTATAGTGGATAGAATGCTGAACTTGGGTTCAGAAAAACCAAAGTTCAAATATTTATTAGCCGTATTACCCTGGGAAAATTACTTAAAACTCTCTGTGCCTCAGTTTCCTCATCTGTAAAAGGAGGGGGTGGAACTAGATAGCCTCTGTGGTCCCTTCCAGGTCTAAGTCTATGATACCGTGATCTGTCCTCTCATGTATGTATATAGTTGGAAAGAACCGAAGCAAGAAAAATCAGCCTCGCTTGACCCCTTTGACACCATTTAGGAATTACTGAAATTAGAAGCATTAAGACATTTTTAAGGATTTGGTCAACCGCTTTACAAATACAGCAGAGTTGGCCTTGAAGACCTGAGCACAATTTCTTCCCCCTACATGCTAACGCTGGCTTGATTTGCCTGGGAGCAGTCCTGAGACAAAAGAGAGTTATGGTCATTAGAAACCTATTGCATTCCTCAGCAGAGGACGTACTGACTGTGAGGATTTGGTTTCCCATTAGCAAACTGCAGTTCTTGGCTTTGAAATGAGCTGTCATTGAGAAATCCAAAGACTATAACTTGGGAACTAAATTTAAAGTAAAGAAAGACAACAATCCACTGACCTATATTTTGACTAGAATCCAATTCTAGCTGCCAGAGATGAGGAGCATCATTAGCTAACTACGAGTTCAGTATACTTTATTGGCCAGGGAGGATTAATTTGGATCAAAACTCTGTCCAATAGGCTCTCACTATCCAAAGTGATGGTAATAACCCCAGAAGGGGTGAAGGCTATCTTTAATTTCCAAAGAGCTGGACTACAGTCATATGGAAGTGTAACTAAGAGTTTGGAGATCCCACTAGAGGATATATCATCAGTAATCTTTTATTTTATTTTATTTTATTTTTTGCATTGAAGCAATCCCCTTTGCTTCAGTTGTCCTTGGATGATTGGCAGTGGGAACGATGAAGGATTGTAAGAAGTGACACAAGCCGTGAAGTGAGGGAGTGTCCCTTGAGGACTCATTTCTTTCCCTAGAGGGCATCTTACTAGTGAAACAATGGCAGAAATTGCATATATGCAATGGAATGTTGTATCAACCTATAATTGATCCCATAGGTAGTACCAGAAAGCAGTTGCTAGTACCCAAGGTATTTTGTTCTCTGGTTATAACAGCACTGCGTGATGATTTTGGACACGGGTCAAGACAGGGCAGTAGAGCTAGTAAGAAACAGATTTTCCTGGCCTCAAATGGCAGCAGATGTCTATAAGAAGTGTCAGACTTATGCCCCATATGTCTGGAGGAAAGTCCTGCCAAATGATGCTAAATACTTGTAGAATATAAGCACCAACAAGCTGTTGGAACTCGTGTGTACTGACTTTTAAAAAAATATTTTTTGGAAGAAGATAGGAAAAGTATAAGCAATACCCGCACAACGATGGACCATTTCACCCGATACGCACAAGCATTAGCGGCCAGGACTCAAAAAGTCTCTACAGTAGCTAAGGTGTTACAGCCATATATTTCTCTACATTTGACTTCCCTGCTAGGTTCTACCTTGACCAAGAAGGTGTTGGTTTTGTCAGGAATAAAATCTAGAACCCTACCTTATCATCCTTGGGTATACCCACAGCCTAAGTGTTGCAATGTGCACTAGGGGGCATGCTGGGGAAACAAGTCTTAGCAAAAGGATGGGTGGAATCAGCAGGGACCATTTTCTGGTACCTTTCTACCACAAGGGGGAGCTTGTGAGTGGGGACAGGGGTCATCCATCCCTAAGGCCTGACAGAAAGTTGGATCTTGCACAGTTAAGTTCTTCTTTGGCCCAGATCATTGGGGCCTGTGTGAAGGCCTTCTCCCCTATCCACTCCCTACCCCCTTCTTGGAATAGGCTATTTTTTAAGCAGCCCTGCAAGAGGCTTGCTCGTCTCCACATGGGCTTTTTGACTCACAGTCTTTAAAAAAAAAAAAGTGAGAAGAAAATAAGCCGATGGTTCAAATAGGGTTGTGCACAATCTGAAAGTTTATAAAAATATCCAATTCAAGGGCAGCTAGGTGGCGCAGGGGATAGAGCACCGACCCTGGATTCAGGAGGACCTGAGTTCAAATCCAACCTCATATACATAACAGTTACTAGCTTTGTGACCCTGGGCAAGTCACTTAACCACATTGTCTAGCCCCCCCCAAAAAATCCGATTTACTCTCTTCCTTTCTTGCCCCCAATCTACAATTTTTGCTGAGGGGATAATGGTTTCCTGCCCTTTTAAGGAGTTTGGTTGGCTTTCTCTCTCTCTCTCTCCCTCTCTCTCTCCCTCTCTCTCTCTCTCTCCCTCCCTCCCTCCCTCCCTCCTTCCCTCTCTCTCTCTCTTTCTCTCTCCCCCCCTTTCACTTTCTCCCCCCACAATTCAATAAGCAAACAGCTAGGGTTTGTTGACCAACATGTTTTAAAAAATTTTTTTAATAAGTAACCAGCTAAATAGCAAAACACAAAATTAAACAGGGAAATCAAAACTCTCAATGCCAGGTAAAGCAGCCTGGAAGAGACAAGAAAAAACAGGAAATAAAAAGATTGATTGGAAAATGGAGCTTCTTCTTGAGAGGGAGGAAGAAATAGAAAACGTCCCCATTTCTGCTTCTCTAGACTTGCCTGGCCAGCAATACAGGTCTAGTCCCTTCTTAGCTGGTGATCTGAACACCTCCTCAGTTCAGATACTCCTGCTTATCATTCTGTGCCATATTCAAATATATTCTTTCTTGTCCTACCATAGCTCTGGGTGACCTCTCCATTGGAAAAGGCCTGGCCACTATACTACTTGTCCATATGGCTAAGCGAGATGATTGCTTGTCTCCCCATGGCCATGCCAGTATCTTCTAGTTTAATGTCATGAGTACTTGAAAATTCTGAGAACTCTGTCCCAGGTCAAATTCAAGGGATAAGAACCTTAGAGAATCCTGGGTCATCTACCTGACCAATGAGTAGGTCCTCAGTTACCTCTCAGGGTTTCTATGGCCATACCTCTGTGGATATGACAAAAGATGGGTTGGCATTTGTGCATGGATATTACGCTCCCAGGAAGAATGCCTGCTGATATCCGAATAAGAACAAGCTTGCCTATCAATTTGTACTTTTAAGTGTCAGAAGATGGAGAAGACATAGAAATTCATAACCAGTATATCTCTTGGCTGAAAGAGTAGCTGATGGGGGCCTACCACTTAGCTATAGCCTTATCTTGCTGCCACAGAGAAAAACAGTCTGATGC
Organism: Vombatus ursinus; assembly: GCF_900497805.2. NCBI lineage: Eukaryota > Metazoa > Chordata > Mammalia > Diprotodontia > Vombatidae > Vombatus > Vombatus ursinus. The sequence goes on along the minus strand of NW_020954571.1, from coordinate 14,382,883 downwards.
ATAAGTACATTGTCAAAACCTTCAGCAAGATGATAGAGTTCTTCTAAGAAACCTTGGGGAACATATATTGAATCTATGCCAGCAGCCCAATAGAAAGCCATCCCACACCAATTGGTTGGAAGACTGGCAAACTTGCCAGTCTGTACGATGGTGCTGGAGAATGGTAGAAGCCCTGAAAACACAATACGTTGTACCCATTACCTACTGGGAAGTTAGTTGGGCTCCCTCATGGAGGAAAGCAGGAGGAAAAGGAACCATGGAGAGTCAAGAAGACTGAGAAGAAAAGCCCTCTCACCAAAAAGACTTTAAGAACTAGATAATAGCACAGGAGATAATGACTCAGATGAGAAAGACACTGGGAAGTGGTATCTGATCTAGAAGATCAGAGAAATAACACAGGACACCCAGAGAGCCTGGGAACAGGGATCACTAGCCCGACTCATCCATAAACTCAGGATTGGGCCTACAGACCCCGGGGGTCTGATTATTGTTCTTGTTCATCCTTTGTTTTCAAAGAGGACCAGTGACATCACGAGATGATGTCTTCGCTTGTGTGCCCAGCGGTCTGATTATATTGACTGGCAGAGGTGGCTTCTTTCTTGCCAATACTCTAGTTGTGGAGTTCTCTACCTGGAGAGCCCACAGGCTACACTATTCGGGCTGAGCCATTGACAAGTTTGGGGTTGGACCTGCAGGCCAGGAGGATATTGACAGGAAGCCTGAGTCATCCATGAGCTCAGGAGCTTATGGTGAAAGTACTAGGCCTATTAGACCAGGACCCAAGCTCAAGCATGATGTTTAGGATAAATAGGAGTGGTTATCTATGTAGCTGGGCAGCTAGGTGGTGCCATAGTGCATAGAGTGCTGGGCTTGGATTCAGGACGACTCATCTTCTTGAGTTCAAATCTGACCTCAGACACTTTACTGGCTGTGTGACTCTGGGCAAATCATTAAACCCTGTTGGCCTCAGTTTCCTCATCTGTAAAATGACTGGAAAAGGAAATGGCAAACCACGGCAGTATCTTTGCCAAAAAAAAAAAAAACTCAAATGGAGTCACAAAGAGTCAGACATGACTGAAATGACTCAACAACAACAATCTATGTAATTAAACCGTGCTGCTTGATATAATTCAGGTGATATGTACTTTGTATGTAATGGCCACACAGTAGCAACAATAATAACATTCATATATTGCTTAAAGGTTTGCAAAATATTTTACAATTATTTATTACTTTATACACACAATAACCATAACAGATGGCAAATGCTGTTATTAACCCCATTTTACAGACAAGAAAACTGAGGCAGACAGAAATTACATCACTTTCCCCTGTGTTTTGTAGTAAGTGGCTATATATGCTATTATATGTTGAATATGACTTCTGTGTTTGTTGCTGTGTTAAGCATTGTTGCTATGTATACAGCGTTCTGCGTGTACTCTTAATATAGTGCATACTGTATGTTTCTGTTTGTGGTCACTGTATATGATCCTGTTGTGTGTTTTGTATAGCCCTGAGATTTGTGTCTTTGGTTTGAAAGATGTTGGGTTCTCACATAAGCTATTGATTGCACACTATACAAATATATATATATATAGATACAGATATATATATATATATATATATATATATAAAATCCCAGATACTAATTATAGCTGCATGTAGTTGAAGTGTGGATGACATGTCTTATGGATTTGCATATGAGTTCTACTATGTAGCTGGATACCATTTATCAACTTACATTTTTCATGATATTCACAGATATTCATATGTACCACATATAACTTACCAGAACTGCAGATTCTTTTCTGGTGGGAGAAGGAATGGAGACAGTGGTGGGAGACAGTGAGGTTTTCCTCCCTGCCAAAATATAGCACCAAACCAGCCAGGCTTGACTGTTGATAGATAGGCATCATAAAGGCAGAAGTGTGGGCTAGGTAAGTAGAGTATAACGCCCACACCCTCTCAGCCTACCTTTTGTTCTTGCTCAGATTCATCCATGCTAAACCAGGGAGCATTTTGGAAATATTTCACCCTCAGTTAGTTATCTGTAACAGAGAGCTTTGAACTCTACTCACACTTAGGGATAAAAAAGAAAGATTTAATCTTAGCCTGGGGCTATTCTGCCTAGTCTTTGTTAGTCGTCTGCCTGCCCTAATCAAGGAGAAATTATAACCATTATAGCTTAGAATACTAGAGCTGAAATGACTAGCTACCGGCCCTGAAAGAAATGAGCCTGCAGGCTTGTAGCAGGGAGCAGTGTTTAGCAGAGACCACACACCCACCAGAAACCAGTCACAAACCAAGATAGGTACCAGTTGAGCAAAGAGCCCAGCAGAGACATCATACCCAGTGGAGAGCAGGCCCAGTACATGTAGCATGATGACATCACCAAGGACGCCAATGGTCCTGTAGCATCAGAGAGAGACAGGCATTACCCTTTCATGAATATGCTCTGGCCACATGTGTTCTGTAGGTGTGTACCTCTTATGCATGAAATCTATTCATGTACACTTATGCTTAGTATATTTGTGAGAGGTTGTGCCCTGGGAATGTGGGGGGAATGTTATGTTGCTATCTTGTGATTTTTAAATATATTTTATATTGTGATTTTTCTTATTTTGCTATTATAGTAAATACATTTGAATTATGTCCTGTAGCCGACTCTAGAAAAAATAAGCACATCAGTGGGAGCTTGCTAGCTGTGGTTCTGAGTGCCTATGAGCCAATAGAGTGCCTTGAATCTGAGGTACCTAGATATTCTGTGGCTCTTTGTACGAGAAGGGGGAGCTTCCTGAGGGCTGCCATCCACAAGCTCGGGCCCTCATAGCACAAGTGCCAGGACCATCGGACTAGTGGTGACCAACCTCAAATATGACCCATTAGGTCTTACATTGCATGTAAACCTTCTTTCTTCCCCCACTCTACTTCCTAAAGTCCCATAGCTATTGTTAAGGATTGCAGCAAGCCCCAAATGAGGGGAATGGAAAAAAGGGTGTCATGATATGGTAGAAAGAACATCTGAATGGGAGAGATCAGGGTTATAGTTCTGGCTTTGCTATGTGACCAGCAACAACCCACTTCTCTTTTCTGTGCCTTAATTTCCCTATCTGTGAAACAGAGAGTTTGTACTAGATAATCTCCAAAGTGTCTTCCAGCACCTATGTTCTGTGATTCTTCTGAAGATGCAGGAGTTAGATGGGGCTTGTATCTTTAATGAATATCCCTTGGGTAGATTGGGTGTAAAAATATATGTTTTAGGTACTGACAGGAAAGGCAATGTGTTAGAATGGGAAGATTCCCTGCTACTCAACTAAATGGGTGACCTTCAGTAAGTCACTTTATAGGGGGTTTAAACTAGGTGATAATAATAGTAACAATCAAAATGGCCAGCATCTTTATAGTGCCTTAAAGTTTACAAAGCACTTTACAAATGTTATCTGTCATAGCCTCACAATTACCCAGTGTGAGGTTTATAAAAGTTCGTTTTATAGGTAAGAGAGGTTAAGTAATTTACCCAAGGTCACACAGCTGGTGCCTATGGTAGGATTTGAACACAAGTTTTCCTGACTTGAGGTCTAACACTCTATCTCCAGCTACCTTGAGTCAGCTGATCTCTGACACCCCCATACTGGTCCTGTAAACTTTAGGCTTTTGTTCCCGTGAGACAGATGCCCTAAGGTCAAGAGATTCATTTGCTAGAAAAGAATGTTTCTGAATGTTGAAAACTAAAAATAAATAAATAAAGAAAATAAGAAAGATTAAAAGAAAATAAATTACTTTGTAGTTAGTTGGCATTTTTTTTTCAGTACTCACATTATTGCCATTAATAGAATATAAGCTCTTTGAGAGTGAGAACTGTTTTATTTGGATCTTTTTTCTCTATATAGTCTGATGCATTGTAGGTGCTTAATAAATGCTTGTTAAAGAGAAGAAAAGAAAAGAATATTTCTCACATAGTCAGGCACTACAGAGTGGACCTGTGATGTCATAGGGAACTACCCAATGAGGTTGCATCTTCTCTGCAACCTATCATCTTAGAGGGTCACAAAGCCAGTATGCATCTGGAGAGGGACCAGAACTCAGGTCTCCCTGACTCTGAGAGTAGCTCTTCACCCACTATACCATGCTGCCTTTTACAGCCTCAGAGTGGACTATGGTTGTGGTGGAAAGAGCCCTGTCAGGTCAAGTGACCTTGGGCAAGTCACTTCTCTTTTGGGGGCTTTAGTGTACTCATGAGAGGGATTCATTAGATAATCTTGAAAGTTCCTTCCACTGCTAAAACCCTTGATTTTTTAGGCCCTAAAAGAACAGGCTTTCTTTAGGCCTGCCTCCCAAATCTAGTCCAACTCCCAAAGGGACCCCCTCTAAGTCCCTCCCAACTCTAACCTTCTATGAATCTGTAGAGAAGTCCTTGCCATGTTTAGATGAGAGGCGGCTTTGGGAGCCATATAGCCCACCTCCTGCCTCATTTTATAGAGTAGAAAAAAAACAGGTAAATTTAACTGATTTGTCCAAAGTTGAGATTTGAACCCAGGTACCGTGATGTCAGCTCCACCACCTTTCCCCTTCACCACAGTACCTTTTGTGACTTTAGGTTATCTTCACTCTCTCTCTGTCTTTTCAAAATCAACCTTGTGTTGTTCAAGTCAACAAGTGTAGACATGACTAGGGCTACAGAGACAGGTAAAAGGTAAAAGATAAGCTTTTTTTCCTCAGCAAAGAAGTTTAAAAACGAAGTAATTTCTAAGTTAAGATTCCCATGGTAACATTAACTCACCCACATTGCGTGTGCGCTGCCTTCTGGATTACAGGTTAGGTAGTAAGCTCTGTAATAAATTACACGCTCCTAGTATTCTGCACGGCAGCACTGTATAATAATAAATTATGCAGCTACAGGCCCAGGCCCAAGTTATAACAAATTGTACCACAGTGTATAATTATCTGGCACCATACTATATAATAATAAATTAGACAGTTATGAGGCTCTGTTGTGACTCAAAATAAAACATATGCATTGTGGGAGAGGGGGAAAGAGCACCAGACTTGGAGTCAGGAAGGTTTCAGTTCAATTTCTACATATTGTCATTGTGTGTGACCTTGGGTAAGTCACTTAAACTTTTGCAGCTTCTCTTTCTTCTCTGATGAAATGGGATGGTATGGTATTCACTGCCCTACCTGACTAGAAGGCTGTTGTGAGGAAGGCTTTTTGTAAACTATAGCTTATTATATTATGTACATGAGCTAATAGAGACAATGATGGTGGTGAGGGGGATGACAATGATGATGATTATGATGATAATAATAATGCCTTAATTTCTAACACGTCATCCGTGTTGGGGGAAGGAGGGAATGGCAAAGTAGGGTAGTACCAGCTAGGGTGATATAAAGTGGGAACTCAGGCGCCCTTATGGCATCAGGGTACCTGTGAAGGATTGACAGAAATACTGAAATCTGGCCCATTTGTTCTGGCCAATCCCACTCAGTAGGTCAGCATCCAGGTCAGGGTGATGTAGCTGTTTCTAAGAGGCAAAGAAATAAACAAAGAGGCAGAAGGTTATAGGCTGGGCCTACTTGAAATTATCATAATGATCAACTTGAAGTGGAGCCCAAGGGGATGAGTGATGTTCCTTTGTGTTCAGCTATAACAAGAAGGCAGCAGAAGAAATCAACAATTTCTGCTGGATATGCTTCAGTGCAGATGACACTGACCGCTGAAGCAGAGAAACCAGAAGTGTCCATGAAATGGACTTAGGGCATGTCTGCTTTAGCAATACACCATTACTGTCTTATTAAAAAAAAATTAGAACAGATCTTATCAATCAGCTCCTAACTATTAAACACCTTCTATGAGCCAGGCACTGGCCTAGGTGCTGGGGATGCCAGTACAGAAAAAGTTACAATCACTGCTCGCAAAGACCTTACATTCAAATGGGGGAGACAAGTACCTACGTAAATATATATAGCACAAGTATAAACTGAATAAGTTTGTAATAATATATAGTAAACACACTATGTTTAATAATTTAATGAAATAATAAATATTATAATGTAAAATAATAAAAACAATTTAATAAAAAATAAATAATATAATGAACAAACAAGTACAAAGCAGTTACATTCTAGGCAGTTTGGATGGGAGGACACTAGTAGGTGGAAGGAATCAGGAAAGGTTTCATGCAGAAGATGGTGCTTGAGCAGTCTTTTGAAAAAAAATTTTTTAATTCTTTAGTTAAACATCAAAAAAAGAGAGCATTTCTATACCACAGAAGAACCTCAAGGGAGGATTTTTTGTGAAGCCATGAATCTCCATTTTATCCTACATGCTTTTTTGGAGAAAAAAAAAAGAGTATATATTAGATTCTACATTTTACTATCCTGATTGTTTCCTTCTAAAGTGCCTTCTGTTCTCTTCTGTGCCTTTAAAAATATTAATTTCCCTCCCTTTTTTGGCATACTATAGCTAACCTCCCCCTACTCTAATTAAAAGCAGAGAGAGAACAAAAAAGAGAAGGGAGGGTGGTATAGAGCCTTTGTAACAAATAAACATGGTTAAAGAGTGAGTGCATTCCAGGAAAGTGGGATGGCCACAGAGATGGGAGATGGATTGTCATAAGTGAGCAATAGAGAGGAGGACAATTTGGCTGATTTGTAGGAGTGCAGAAGGGGTATATCCAATGGGAATGGAACAATAGGTTGCATCCAAGCTTTATAAAGCTTTTAAAAGTTTATTTCTAGAAGAAATAGAAAGCCAATGGAGGAATCCAGGAGGGGGAGTCACATAGATTACAGGCAATAGCAATGGCATCCTCAAGTCTAAGTCACACAATTAAGTATTGCTGACCAGTGGAGGGCAGTTGTAGGAAATAGGTTTACCCCAAAGACTAGATTAGATGAAATAAGAGATCAAATCAAGGGTTTATTAAAATCTGAAAAAGGAAAATTGGAAGAACCTGAGATTGCTCAGCTTTCAGAATACCACAACTCACTGCTCCAGCATCTCCACAAATACAAGAGAAAACATGGCACAGGCATAGTGTGCTTTAGATGTCACACAGACAAGGAAATCTAAGTTTTCACTTACTATATACTCCTGAACCCATGTTTAATGAAATGGATGACAAAAGTACTCCAATATCTCAAATACTATAATAGCAGAAGCCAACTTCAGAGAGCTTTTGAAGATCCATGAATAAGGCATTGGAAGATTATATCCATAACTGGAAATGGAAGATTATATTCAGCTAGTATGGGTGCAGTAAAAACGTTAGGTGTCATATTGCCCAACTAAAAACAACAAAAAAGAAACCTGCAGAATAGACACTGGGGACAAAGAAAAGGATGTCAGAAATTTTCAATTCCCTTAATCAACAATTGAAAGCAAAAGCCAAAAGATTAAGGAGATTTATGAGGTTCAAGTAGCTTAAGGAACAAAATAAACAAATATCAAGAAAAAACTTGACCATTGAGCTGCTCTTTACCTTCTTAGTCTTCTTACACATTCTTCCCTTCCACCTAGCCTATGTGGAAGGGACAGTGACACTGGCCTTCTTACTATTCCTTGCATAAGACACTCCATCTCCTGACTATGGGCATTCTGATGGCTGTCCCACATGCCTAGAATATTCTCCCTCCACCTCCTGGCTTCTCTGGCTTCTTTCAAGTCCCAGGTAAAATTTCACCTTTTATAGGAATCTTTCCTGATCCCCCTTAATTGTAGTGTCTTCTCTCTGTTCATTATTTTCAATTCATCCTGTATATAGCTTGTTCATATAGAGTTGTTTCACATGGAGTCTCCCCCATTAGACTGTGAGCTTCTTAAAAACAGGACCATTTTTCACCTTCCTTTGCATTCCTAACATTTAGCTCACATGGTGGTCAGAAGAAGTGCTACAAGGACACTCTCAAGGTCTCTCTGAATAACTTTGGAATTCATTGTGTGACATCAGAGATGCCAGCAAAGGACTACCCAGAATGGCACACTTACATCAAAGAAGGTGCTGCGTTCTATGAGCAAAGCAGAATTGAAGTACCTCAAAAGAAACACAATATGGGCAAATTTAGAGAATCCACTCCAAATGCTCACATAGACTATTTGTGGTAGAGCATTCTTAGCTCATATTGGTCTGATCAGCCATGGTCGGACACACTGTAACTTGACTTTAACATAGTGGTGTCATTTTGGTCCTCTTTAACAACAAAGGACAACAACCAAACAACTAACTTTTAGCTCAGTGTCTAGCACATAGTAGGCGCTTAATAAACATATGTTGACTTAACTTGTTGACTTAGCTAAACTACACTTATTTGAGGAGAAAAGTAACCAGAAGAGAGAAAACCATTGATGAAGAGTGGAAAATTTTGGGTCATCTAAATGGTTTCAAGAAGTCTGAGGCAAAAAAAAAAAAAAAGGATAAATTAGATCAGTCAGGACCTGAAAAATTTACACACTATTAACATAATGAAGAAGTTACAGTGAGGGAGGTGACTGAAGTCCTAGTTTCAACAAAACTAGGAAGCCATGGGGCTGGATCAGATCCATACTCATTGATTTATTTGCTTCATTGTAGTGAGCTTATTAGTATAAATGGAGGTCTGGTACATGCACAGAGCCCCATCAGTTTGACAACGGATGGAGCTTCTTCACTGGAGGGCACTAAGGAGCTGCTTTCAGGAGAATTGTGATGATGAGTGAGGGAAGTACCTTGGATAGACTGTTGAGCACACATAGACATTTGTCACTGGTTCTGATTCTGAGCACATGGTGGGGAGGAGCCCTTTCCAGTTGGCTGCAGAGTTGGAACTGCCTATGTCTTCTAAAGGACAGAATTAGCTTCCACTGTCTTTGTTTCATTCAATTACACCTTTGGTTAGGGAGTCCAGTGAGAGACACTACTGTCAGGCGAAAGATCTTAGGGCTTTCTCCCCATCTAAAGCCATATGGCCTTGAGAAATGGGCATCGGTCCTTGGCTTTTCTGGGTTATTGTTGTTGTTGTCATTTGTTTGTTTGTTCTTTCCTTTTCTAGGTGAAGAGAGTGGAGTGCTGACTGGGGAATAAGCCATAGGAATCTGGGGATTGGAATCCAGGCCTGCTTTTACAGCCAGAGCAAATTCAAAAAGGCTTCTTTCTCCCAGTCATGTGTTTAGCCAACTGGATGCAGTTACAGAATGTCTACATGTGTTTCACAGTCTCTCCAAGGCATTTCCCTTATAATACATCATGATCGTCTCAAAGGAAGCTACCTAGCATCCTCCACATGGAGAGGCTGCATCAGCTGAGAAAGCTAATGAGGTCTGCACAGACTCTCCTATTATACTTGTAAGAAATAGTATATTGGCTGTGGAGCAAAAGGGCTGTGCCAGAAAATCTCAGAGGTGTAAAGAGCAACTTATTATTGATTAAGTAATTGTTGAACAAACTACTCAAAAACACCATCACATTTACACTGCTTTTATTATCACAAAGACTTCAGCTCAGTCTTATACTCATGACTTGTTCCCGTACACAAATATATACAATAGACTCAAATATAGAGAGAACACTATAGTATTTGATGTCCATGAGGAAAACTGTTCTCTATTTAAAATACCCAATCAACACTATAATATTAAGAACAATTGATATGAAATGAGGCATTTTTCAGGAAGATTAAGTCTATTATGATGTGCCTAACCTTTAACTCCATTATCATCTCCCTTAAATAGACCAAAGTATGATGTCCAAGTTAAAAAAGAGTTGAATCAAAACATCCTTTTCATCACTTAATATACATGGATGACACCAAGGTATGTGACTCCATTAAAAATGCCTCAAATAACTGCTTCATATTGTGGAATCTTTCTCCAATGATACAAAAATGTCATTTGGAACAATAAATATAAAATTCTTAACCTATGACAGGGAAACATTGAGGCTGAGGGCTTTAAGCTGGAATCTGGAGGCCCCAAAGAACCCATGAGTGAAGGTAATACCTACAAACAGATGTCCTCCAGGCATGATATATTGAAAGGAGAAAGCTGTAGAGGAATATATTGAGATGCGCTGGTACCCTGAAACCAAAGCTGAATGGGTAGCAATGAATAACTATACATGAAAAGTCTTATTGTGCACTTTTGGAACTGTAAAATGGATGATAACAGATTTGGAAACTATCTTTTAAAAACTTATTTAAAATTTACTGAACATAAGGCCCATCACCCTAAGGTAATTATAGAAGGAAGGACACTTCCTCTTCAAAAAGAAGGAAGATTGATAAAAATTCTTAGGGCAAGTGAAAAGCCAATCAAAAATCTAATGAATACTTTTAGAACAAGCGGATATCACTTTACCAAGTAATAGTAAAGGTTGGTTACAGGTATATACTGCTGGATTTATCAAAGTGCTTTATCTCGGAGAGAAAATGATGAAATAACGAAGAAGGAATCAAAAGGCCCTACATGGGGCAACATCTGTGTGAACTCAGTCAAAAATCCATCAACAAAGAAGCCTCAAAGTGAATGATGGAGTCATGAGAATTTGTTTGTGGAAGTGGTAGGGTTTATTATGGCAACCTAATTTTGGATGTTCCCCAAGACTGTCTCCTGGGCTCTCTTCTTGTCTGTCTCTACAGTCTTCTACTTAGTGACCTTATTGGCTCCAATGGGTTTATTTATCATCTTGAATGTGATGGAATACTACTGGGCTGTAAGAAATGATGGAGTAGATGGTTTCAGAAAACTTGGGAAGAGTTGGATGAACTGATGTAAAGTCAACAGAACCAGGAGAACAATTTATACAATAACAATAACATTGTTAAAATAATCAACTTGGAAAGACTTAGTAGTTGATCAATAACAATTGGCAAGTCACAAAAGATTCATGATGAAACATGCCATCCACCTCCAGATAAAGAGCTGATGGAGTCAGTGTGCAGATTGAAGCATATTGTCTTCTTTTTCTTGGGGTGGTGGGGGGTGGGTGAATATGGCTAATATGGGGATTTGTTTTACATGACTATACATTTTTTTTAGGCAATTGGGGTTAAGTGACTTGCCCAGAGTCACACAGCTAGTAAATGTCAAGTGTTTGGTCTGAGGCTGGATTTGAACTCAGGTCCTCCTGACTTCAGAGCCAGTGCTCTATCTACTGTGCCACCTAGCTGCCCCCTTGACCATACATTTTTGTGATGGGTTTGTTTGCCTTGCTTTCTCAATGGGTGAGGGAGCAGGAAGGTGGACAGAGAGAATTCAGAACAGAAAACAAAATAAAATTGAACCTAAGAAAAGAAAGACTGAAGGGGATCTTTCCAGAGAAATCCAAGAAGGCTTTTATGAACTGATACAGAGTGAAGTAAGTAGAATCAGGAGGAAAATGTATATAAAACAACAATAATGCAAAGACAAACAACTTTGAAAGACCTGGGAACTCTGATAAAGGAAAGGATTAGATACCTTATATTTTCTTTTATTTCTTAATCTTTTGGTTTCGTTCTAATATTTCTATCTCATAAGGTCACTGAATTCTATTTGCTCCGTTCTAATTTTTAGCAAGTCAGTTACTTGGGTAAAGTTTTCTATATGCTGTTATAAGCTATTATTTTTATTCCAATTCTTTCTTTCAGAACTCTTATTTCAATTATTATTTCTTTTTTTTATGTCTTACTTCATTTTTTTCCCCAGATACTCTCATAGTCCTTATGGCCAAGAAATTTTTTTCCTTTGAAGCTTTGTTAGTAGTAGTAGTAGATACCTCTTGGGTATCTCCTGACTCAGTATTTTTTCAAAGTTTTTGATATCATCCTCTGATTAGTCCTATCCCCAAACTCAGTCCCAGGTTTAAGATTTTGTGTCAGGACCAGATTTTTCCTCCCATCCCACTTTTAAATGCGGTAGTAGGGCTTGTCCTTGGCCTTGGACTCAATTTTCTGTGCTCCCAACACTGGTTCCCCTAGTGTGTCTATGCTCAGAGAGCTGGAAAACTTTATTTCCTCCTGGATTGTTTAGATTCAGAGTGTAGCAGTCTTCAGATTCTTCATATCACCTCATTTTAGAGTGTGGTAGATTTCCAATCCCCCTGGAACATCCTGGCTGGAGCATTGCCTACTCGAGGCCCTGCATCCAAAGTCAGAGGAGCCAGAGTGCTTTGGGTTTCCAACCACCCAAGACTGTCCCTGTCTCAGCACTTCAAATTTTCTGTCTCCCAGGAACAGAGTGAAACAGATTTCAGGTGGCCTTGGAGTATCTCTAGTCAGAGCATTGGTAGGTTTGTGGCTTGTTCATCTGTAATTATGTAGGCTTCCTGCTGGAGAAGTCCAGCAGGCTGAATTTTTGTGCAGTCCAGGACTGATTGAGGGAGTTTACAATTGTTTCTCTTTGAATTTCTTAAGAATTCAGTTGATTTGCATAAAAACAGGAAAAGGACCCACATGTACAAAAATATTTATAGCAGTTCTTTTTGTGGTGGCAAAGAATTGGAAATTGAGGGGATGTCTATCAATTGGGGAATGGCTGAACAAGTTGTGGTATATGAATGTAATGGAGTACTATTGTGCTATAAAAAATGATGAGCAGGCAGACTTTGGAAAAACCTGGAAAGACTTATGTGAACTGATGCTGAGTGAAATGAATAGAACCAGGAGAACACTATACACAGTAACAGCTACTTTGTGTGATGACTTACTTTGATAGACTTAGCCCTTCTCAGCAATGCAAGGATCTAAGATATCTCCAAAGGCCTCATGATGGAAAATGTTATCCACATCCAAAGAAAGAACTATGGCTTCTGAATGCAGATGGAAGCATAATATTTGATCTCTTTTGCTTTTGTTGTTTTGTTGTATTGCTTCATTCTCATGGTTCCTCTCATCAGTTCTAATTCTTCTTTACATCATGACTAATGGGAAATATGCTTAATATGAATGTATAAGTAGATTGTATGCCGTCTTAGGGAGGGGGGAGGAGAAAGAGGTGGAGAAAATTTAAAACTCAAAATCTCATGGAAATAAAGGTTGAATGTTGGAAACTAAAAATAAATTAATTAATTATTTTGAAAAGAGCTATTTGATCTGGTGCCTTTAAAAAAAACTTTTTTGCTGGAGTAAACATAGAAGAATTAGGATCCTATATGACCTTTTACATGACCATCTTACCCAAAAGAATAAAAATGATGCTTTGAATAGATTTCCCCATATAAAATACTCATAATCTCTATGTTATATGGAATGGAAAGCTATCAAAATATAGAAACCTAGCAGAATTTGAAATCATTTGGAATGAAGTGCATAGCATTCCTATCATCCTCTTTCCTACTGGAGTTATATCAAGGATGCTTTCAGTAAGCCTGCAGAAAATGAGCTTACATCCTAATGCTTTTATTCAACTGTGCTAAAGTCTGTAGAATATTAAATAGAATAATAGCAGGATAGTTACTTGTCCCAGGACCATTTCTATCTACACCCCATCAAAAACAATGACAAGAACCAGATGATGACAGAGATAATAATGATGATGTAGAGATAATGCTTGTTGTTGTTTGGTTGTTTCAGTCAAGTCTGACTTTTTGTGACCCCATTTAGGGTTTTCTTGGTAAAGATACCAGAGTGGTTTACCATTTCCTTCTCCACCTCATTTTACAGATGAGAAATTGAGGCAAACAAGGTTAAGTGACTTGCCCGGGGTCACACAGCTAGTAAGTGTCTGAGGCAACTCAGTAAGAGGAGTCTTCCTGACTCCAGGTCTGGCACTCTGTCCACTGTGCCACCTACTCCCTAGCTTACTGGGTAGAAAGGATAAAATGAATCTAAGTGGGCTTTATAAACTAAAGAGCTATATACATTTCAGCTCTTTACATTATTATTGTGATATATATACATAGAATCCATATTAAATAATACATGTTAAATAATAATTATATATAATTATAATGTATATTATAATATATAATTATATAATTGTATAATTAATATATATTTAATAATTATATAATTAATTATAATGTAAATTATAATATATAATATATAATAATAAATATAATGACTATATATTATTATTTAATTATATAGTCACACATATCTCTATGTATACCTGTACCTATATATGCACGTATGTCTGGATCTGTGATTTCATTGGTGGGCAAACTCCTTCCAATGCAGCTCAATAACTTATCTGTAACTTACGATTTTAAGGTGTTACCTAGGTCACTGAGTAAGGATTAAGAGTTTTGCGCAGGGTCACACAGCCAATATGTCACAGATAAAGCTTGAACCCAGGTGTTCCTGATTCTAAGGTCAACTTTCTATTCCCCATGCTACCTTATTGTATATATCACCATCATCACTGTTATTATTATTACCACTTCTTAGCCATGTGACCAGATCACTTCATCTCTCTGAGACTAATTTTCCCCATCCTCTGTGTTGATAGACAAAGAAATCCCAGAAAACACACACCAGACATTTTGGACAGAAACCCTGGCACACCCTTTGTGTGTAGGGGGCTGGGATAAGTTTGATGAGTGTTCTGGGAAGAAGAGGGAGAGTCATGGAGTCCAATAGGAACAGATCTCTACTCCATCTTGAGGGAGACAAACATGGGAGGACTTACTTCTTCCTCAGCACTTGCACCCAGAAACACTATGAAAACCTTGGGTGGCTATAAGAGGTGGCACCCAATGCTTCAAGGGAGATGAAGAATTTCTGAGGGGCTGTCTCTTCCAAACTGGGGTCCAAGCAAAGGCAACTAATTCCTATGGTCACCTATAGTTCTCATAGCCTTTAGGTAATTAATTCATGTGCAAGTGCTGGGGAAGTCATAGGCCACCCCCACCCCCCATATTTCTGTCTCTTAAGATGGAGAGCATGTACTCTCCTCTTGAATTCTCTCTCTCTCTCTCTCTCTCTCTCTCTCTCTCTCTCTCTCTCTCTCTCTCCTTCTCTTCCTCTCTCAATTTCATTGAATCTGTGAACCAGTCCTAATCACCTACACTCGCAGCTTCCCAGAGTTTCTCTCCAACATCTGATGTCATGTATTTTGGGACTGCTGTGCCTCACAATCTAGGGATTTCATTCAAAATGTGCATGACAATTATTGCCCTGCCTACTTCATTCATGGAGCTGATGTGAGGAAAACACTTTGTAAGCTATGAAGTGCTCTATAAATGAGAACTGAGAATACACAATACATATAGAGCTGGACTCACCTTCAGTGAGCATTTTTGAGTCCAAGCCCCTCATTTTACAGAGGAGGAAACTAAAATAGGTGGTGACTTCCCAGGGTTTAAGGTAATTAGTAATAGTTATTAAGATAATTAATTAATAACAGAGCCAGTATTTAAATCTAGTCTCCTGATGCCAAAGTGAGGGCTATTTCTAGCACAATCCTTTGCTTTTATTTGTATACATGCAGTGTGCTAAAGACTGATCTCCCTTAGAAAATATAGACTTGTATTGGCATCCTGGCACTGCTACTTTCTAGCTAAGTGATATTGGACAAATGGCTTTTCTGGTCTTTTGCTCAGTCTCCCTTTCTATATCTAGAAGTGACTGCATAGGATGATGTCTGCAGACCCTTCCAACTCTAAATCCTATGATTCTTGACCCTATGTTACTGACCCATTTCTCTGGGAGAGCTTTCCTTTGGTTTCAAACCTGCTTCAAAATAAGAACAATAGCTCATACAATTCTTGGATTTCAGTAAAGAAAAGAGGAAGGAGGACTTTTGTCAAATAGGCCACTCAGTGTTTGTAACTTTAGAGTGGGTTTATGCTAGCATTTCAATATCCTTTGTCTTCACAGCAACACGGAAAAAGCTCCAATCTGTTGAAACCCGAGAACCCGGGGGGGGTGGGGTGGTGAACAGAATGGAAGAGTCACAATTGTAAGCTATAGTAATAGCAGCACTGACTGAAATTTTTTTCTTTTTCTTTTTTTTTTAACCATCATAAATAAGAAGGATTAGACTTGTTCTGCAAATATCTAGAGGGGAAAACTAGAGCCATGGGGTGGAAGTTACAAGGAGACAAATTTCAGTCTAAGGAAGAACTTTGTAAGAATTGGACAAAATAATATAGCAACTCACATTTCTATAGCATTTTAAGGTTTACAAAGCACTTTCTTCATGATGACTCTATGAGGCAGGTAGGGCAAGTATTATGATCATCCCCATTTTGTAGAGGAGGTAACTGAATCTTGAAGGTAGAAAATGATTTGCCCAAGTTCATGCCAAATAAATAGATAGTAGAGCAGGGATGGGAAGCCAAGGATCCTAACTCCAAGTCAAAGACCTTCACATCAGTGGTGTCATTGTTGTTCCTGTTTGTCCTTCGTTCTTGAAGAGGACCACAACATTAGGAAGGTGAAGCCAAGACTTGCGAGTGAACTGGATTTAAGTGAGGGAGGACTGTGCAAGGTCTCCAGCCTCATTTTCTCCTCTGCAGTCATCTGGGTCCAGAGGCAAGATACAAATCGGGATGACTAGAGGTGGCCCGGGTTGTATTGGGAGACCTTGGCCTTTTTAAGCTCAGGTCTTCAACAAGTCTCAGTTTGACTGAGGAAACACTCATTCAGTGATTAAGGCTGGTTAAGAAATGAGGCAAAGAATGGCCCTTTTTATCTAATTAAAAAAAAATCAATATGGGAGGGGAAGACCCTCAGAATTTCTGGCCAAAACAGAAACAATTACCAATTCATCAATGGTGTCAAACTCCCACTAAATCATACATAAGGCTGCCCATTGGCTGCAAATTAACCTAGAAAACCACATGTTAATATTTTTTATGTTCTATTATATTTTTATTTACTTTGTTAATTAGTAATAATAATAATAGCTAACATTTATATAACACTTTGTCTGTGCCAGGCACTGGGCTAAGCACTTTGCCATTATTATCTCATTTCATCCTCATAACAACAATGGGAAGTAAGTGCTCTTATTATCCCCATTTTACAGATGAGAAAATGGAAGCAAACAAACATTATGTGATTTGCCCAGGGTCACATAGCTAGGAAGTGTCTGAGGCTAAATTTAAACTCAGATTCAAGTTATAAGGCTGTATTTGAACTCAGATCTTTCTAACTCCAGGTCCAGCACACTATCCACTGCACCACCTACCTGCTCCTAAATATTCCCAATTCTATTTTAATCTGGCTCCTAACTCACTAGGGTGTATTGCTGGCCTCAGGGCAGTTTTATCACCTCTCAGGCAGTAAATGCTAATGAAAGGACTCAAACCCAAGACTTCTGATGCTTGAGGTTAGTGAGTTGCCCCCCACAGCAATTCAAACTGAGTCAGGACTGTCATTTCTCAGAATGACATAGAGGGGATTCATGGATCCAGTGGAGAGACTTGGGCTTGAACGCTATGAGAACCATTTCCCAGCCTAAGGTTCTGATTCTATGACAGGGTTCTCATTTTTTTCCATGTCACAGGCTGCTTTACCAAGAATGGTGGCAGAAACTTCCATTTGAAGCTCAAGCTGGTAGATTTGTTATAAGAGAAAAGGGGTAAGAGCCCGGGGGGGGGGGAAAGCAAACCATCTGATAATGAGATGAAGATTTTTAAAGAATCAGGGAGCAAGAAAGGTTTTTACCACTTCAAAGTTTTTCTCTTGGGAGAGCCCATGGTCAATACGAAACTACACTGTGAGAGACAGCCCTCTCTGCCAAAGGCCTCATCTCCCCCCACACAGAATCCCCTGGCCTCTGAGGAGGCAGTTTTTCTAACATAAAACAGCTCCCTTTAGGCCAAAATCTTTCCTTCTTGTCTGATCCCAGGGAAGTGATGCTGGGAACATCAGGGGAGATTCTCTTGGATTGTTGTTGAAAGGCCTAAATTCAAATGTAAAGTGGAGGGAGCAGGCCAGAGAGAGAAGGCACAATCCAAAAGCTTTGATTGGCTTTTTTTTTTAAACAAGATACTTTTAAACTCAATCCAAACTGGCTAAATGTATATTTGGAAGCAAAATCAAATTACAGGCATTGAGCTGAAGAATTTCATGCATGTAAGAAATGGGACACTGGGTTTCTAACCAGTGGTATTTAACTGGCATGGCTGGTATTTTCTCCCAGAGGCCCGTTGCTTCTTAGCGTAAAGGCCTTTATTTTGGTTTTGTTTTTTAAAATTTCAATAACCTTATTACTACACTAAGAACAGAATAAATCCCTTTCTATAACCCCATACATGTTTTTAAGGGATAGGACGCAATCTGCCTTTCCTTGTTCTATGCCTTCATAAAACACTCCCACTTCTTGATTCCTGTTCACCCCAAGGCAATATTTTGGAAGTCACTTAAGTATTTATTCCTTTGTAAAATGAGGATGATAATTTCTTTTTTGGACTGTACTTGTGATTTCTTTGGTATAAGAACTCCCAATGTGGAAGTTCCTTCCATCAATTGGCAACTCCTCAATCGATCAGCAAGTATTTATTAGTCACCTACTGTATGTCAGGCACTGTCCCAGGTGCTGGGGACACAAATACAGTGACTTGTCCATGGTCATACAGCTAATAAGTATCAGAGGCAAGACTTGAGCCCAAGTCTAGTCAAACACCAGTGCTGGTTCTCTATCCATTATGCCATATGACCTCAATTTGGGGAGTTTAAAGGAGAGGAAGGGGAGAACAATACTGGATACAGTGTTAGATTCTAAGATAGGAAGACCTGGGCTTAAATACTGCTTCAGATGCTTATCACCTATGCATCTCTGCATCTCTAAGTCAAAGTTTCCTTCTCTGTAAAACAAGGCTAATAATAGAAACATCTATTTTCTTAGCTTAGAAGGGAGGTAGCAGGGCATGAAGAGAAGAGGGTTGTGTTTGTAGACAGGAGGAAGTGTTGATTTTCTATAATTTCCACTCAGCGGTGCTCTGGAGCTAAGTCATCCTTCTTTTTAAAAATCTTATTTTGAGTGATATCTTTTGTTTTTACATTGTTTTTATTCCCAAATATATCCATCTACGGCTACCCATGTAGCCATTCCTTATAACAAAGATTTGAAAAAAACAAGGAAAAAAAAGCAATTCAGAAAAACAATCAAAACATCAATCATGCCTGGCAATATGTGAAATATTCCCCATCCATAGTCTCCCACCTCACCAAAGAGGGGAAGAAGTAGGTGTATTTTCTCAACTTTTCTCTAGAACCAAGCTTGATCATCATAATAGCACGATGTTCAATTTTCATTATTTTTGGGTTTTTTTTCCATTTTCATTATTATAGTCATTGTATATGTATTTTTATTTATTAGACTTCATTTTACATTGGTTCATTTAAGTCTTCTCACTCTACTCTGAATGTTCTATGCACCATTTCTTATGGCATAATAATATTCCATTACCTTGATGTACCACAATTTGTTTAATCACTCCTCAGTTGATGGGTAACTCTTGCCCCCAGTTCTTTGCTATCACAAAAAAGTACTTTTATGAATATTTCAGTGTATATGAGACCTTTGGTTTTGTCTTTAACATCCTTGAAGTTTATGTTTGCCAGTAGGATCTCTGAGTTATGGTTCGTATGACCCATGGTATGGATATTCTAATTGCTTTTTTTCAATAATTTCAAATGATTTTCTAGACTGGCTGGATCAACACATAGCTCCATCAACAGTAAATTAGTAGCCCTGACTTTACAAAGTCCCTCCAAAATTGACTTTATCTTTTGTCATCATTATTAATTTTCTGGTGTGAAATAAAACTTTAGAGTTGTTTTGATTTGTGTCTATTTTTTTATTAGAGGTTTGTAGCAATCTTTCACATAGTTGTTAATAGTTTGAAATTCTTTTGAAAATTGTTTGTTCATATCCATTGGTGAATAGTTCTTGATCTGTGTTAATTTTCTTTATTTCTTGGATAATAGGCCCTTGTCAGAATATTTTATGCAAAGGTTTTTTCACCCTAATCAATACTTTCCCTTCTTACCTACATTAGTCTACATAGATGTTATTCATTCGAAAGCTTTTCAGTTTGATGTAATCAAAATTACCTATTTTTTTCTTTTTGTGATTTCCTGTATCTCTTATTTCATTAAGGATATTCCCCCCATTTATAATGAGAGGTATTTTATGTTTTCTTCTAATTTCTAATTGGTCTTTTTATATTCATGTTGCCTATTTATTTTGAATTTATTGTGGTATATAGTGTAAGATGTTGATCCAAACTTAATTTCTACTGATTTGCTTTCCAGTTTCTCCAGTGGCTCCTGTCAAATAGGGAATTATTCCCTAAGTAATTATGTTTTTAGATCTATAGGGCAATGTTACTGAATTTTAGCTTTTTTTCTAATTCTCCTTTATCTGATCTTTATACTGATCAATTTTTCTATTTTTTAACCACTTAATAGCTTTGCTGATTATAACTCTATGATATAATTTGAGTCATGGAAGTGATACTCTTCATTTTTCCTATTTCCTCATTATTTTTCTTAAGATTGTAGACCTTTTGTTCTTCAAAATGAAAAGAAATAGTAAACATATTATCTTTATAATATTCCCTTGGTAGTTTGGTTAGTATAAAACAAAATATGTTCACTAATTTAGGTAGTCTTTTCATTTTATGGTATGACATGACCCAATCATGAACAATGACTGTTGTCCAATTATTTAAATCATTCTTTATTTCTTCAAGGTGTATTTTGTAATTGTATTTATATAAGAACAAGTTTGTCTCAGTGGATTGACTCTCAGATATTTTGTGCATTTTTTAAAGTAATTTTGAGTAGGATTTCCCTTTCTACTATTTTCTCTGGATTTTGGCATTGCTGTAAAGAAATGCCAATGAAGCCTAACCCCTCTTGTTTTCAATAGTTAAAAAAAAATACCAGACCTTTCACAGTAGTGAGAATAGCATAACTTTCAAATGAGACTCAGGTTCCTTCTATTCTCACTGTATTACTGACTGGAGCTTTGCCGGCATTGCCTTAAAGACAAAGGAAGTTGAAATGCTAGCATAAACTCACTCTAGCTTACAAACACAGAATGAATAGTTGAATCTGGCTTCAGACACTTATTAACTATGTGACCTTGGGCAAACGACTTAACTTCTCTGAGCCTCAGTATCCTCCTCCATTAAATGAGGATGATAATATAGTATCTATCTCTCAGGATCATTATGAGTATCAAATAAGACAATGTTCACCAAGTATTTGGGAAATCTTAAAGAACTATATAAATTTCAGCTATTATTTTACAAAAGAGGAAATTGAGGACTAGTGACTTGCCCAAAGTCGAATTGGTGGCTAATCAGGGACTAGAAACATATTTCCTAGCTTTCCCATTACACCATATTATATCTCTATTATTTGCCCTCCCTACCTCATAGGGCTATTCAGAGGATTGAATGAGATAAAATATATAAAATGCTTCATAACTGCAAATTCTATAGAAATGTTGATTGGCATTCTAATTAGTAATTAATCTAATTAATAATGTGTTTATAATAACTAAAAATAACCAGTGTTACTTTGCCCACACCTCATTATCAAAGCCACAGGACACTAGACTTGAATCTAGGAGACACTGCGTTCAAGTTTCATCTCAGATACTTGCTAGCTATGGAACTCTAGGGAAGTGACTTAACATCTCTGGGCCTCAGTTTCCTCATCAATAAAATGAGAAGGTTTGATCTGATGGTTTCTCAAGCCCCTTAGACCATTAAATCTATGATCCTATGAACCATGGAAGACTAGATAGAGACTCACAAGGTCTGGGTTCAAAATCTGGCTCTGCCATTTATCTGACTAGAAAATCTTGTACTTTTTGGGCATCAATTTCCTCCTTGGAAAATGAAGGGATTAGACTAAATGATATCTAAAATTCTGTGATTGTTTCTTTCTCTTGCTTTCAATCCTATTCTGGCATGAAGATGGCTAAATCTAAGAACTATACCACCCACAACCATTCATGAAAATGGCCCAGAAATGACATCAAGACCCTAGATCAGAGATGTGAGTCTCTGAAAGCAGTTGACAAGTTTCTGAGAAATATTATCAATATACATGTAGTGAATCAACTAATATATTATACCTACCAATATACATTTAGTTAATTAGCTAATCAGGAATAATCAAATAAGGTAGATTCTTTTTTATAAAGGACTCCAAACTTATAAAAAGCCTCAAACCTTTTATGAAAGGCCCCAGACTGCATATTGTATAATCAGAAGGTCACTTACTCAGGAGTTGGCTTGCCTAATCATAGGTAGATAACTAGAGGACCTCTACCCTTTCTTCCTGCTGAGCAGAGGACCCAGCCCAGCATGATAGATATGACTCAATTACGTGGAAAGTCCCCCAACCATTTCATTGCCCCTCCACCCTTCATTATGCCCTTATTGTGCAACATGAGGAATTGGCTATGAGCATTTGGCCAATGAATGACCTTAGCTGCTAGATTGCAGCCTGCCCTTCTACTGGCTGGTTGGCCCACATAGATATTTTGACATCAGCTCATCAGTGCAACTCCACAAGCCTGCTCATCTACTTTGATAGGATCTTCTGGAAGGTCAGGATAGGTTTGTTAAGGTCCGCTCACTAGTCCATTCGTCAACCGATGGGATTCTGTATTTTGTGTAGACTGTCCTGGAGGGTCAAGGGCAAGGTCAATCCACCAATCAGACTCTGTATTTTTGGCCCACTGCACCTGTGCTGTCCAGGGACCGAGTACTATGAAACTAGGCCCTGGAGGAAGAGGGCACCTCGGATCATGAGGAAAGTCTGAGGTCCTATTCATTAAAGGAGGCAGTTCCATTTAATAAATGGTTATTGGCTTGGAGTTCTGCCTCTGTGGTTTTTCTTGCAGATTACAGGTTTGGGGCCTACAGAAACATGCACTTTGCCAATAAACACAACAAGAAGGGGCTAAGAAGACACAGGCCAAGAACACCAAGGCCGAGGCTCAAGCAGAGACCATCAAAGTCCTGAGCACCAAGGCCTCCAAGGCCGAGCTTCTCAAGCCCGAGATCCTCAAGGCCAATGTTCAGTGTTCTAGCCCCAAATGCCCAGGCCTTGGGGTGGCACCAAGCGCCCAGGCCCCAAGATCACAGAGTCCAATTATAACATTGCCAGAGCCACTGACCCCAAGGCTGCCAAGGCCACTGACCCCAATGTCACCAAGTCTGACACCAAGGTTACCAATGCTGAGGGCAGCCAAGTCTGAAGCCAAAGTACCAAGTCTGATCCCAATGCCACCAAGTCTGATTTTAAGGTCATGATGCCCAGGGATTCCAAGTCTGCTAAGCTTAGTGACCCTAAGCCTGCCTGAGTCCACACCAAAGGTACTAGGGCTAAGACTACTAGTCCCAAGTCTTCAAAATAGATGCTTCAGGACAGGACTTGTTTAAACTCCAAATCACCGGTTTCCTTCCTGGCCCCCACCCCAGTCAGGGTATGATTGATTATTCACTATTTTGTACAAATAAAGGAAATGATGAGTCATAATAAGTAAATAGACAAATGAATGAATAAACAAATGAATAAATGAAACCCTACAATCCTAGGTTAAGGACACTGCTGAATTGATGGAGAAGATGTCTAAGTAAGAACACTGGATTAGAATTCAGTCGAATTCAGCTCTCTTGTCCTTTTAGCTACCTACTAGCTGCGTGACTAATCAATATATCTGTGAGTTAAGTAGCAGCAGGTAGGATTATTCTTGTTTTACAGATGAGGGACTGAGGCTCAGAGACGGGGAAGTAGCCTGACCATTTTCACATATGTGAAATGGGGTTATCTCATAATGATCGTGCTAACACCCTCCTCAAGATGTTGGGTGGATCAAATGAGGAATCAATGCAAACTGTCAAATGCAATCCAAAATGGGCTCTTGTAATTATTATTATTGTCTGCCTCACAGGGTGGTGGGCAAGAAATGTAAACCATTATTTTGTAAACCAGGTCTTTTTTTTCACCCTCAGTTCCCCCCCCCACCCCTTTTTAAGGATAATTAAAATGCAAGATGTGTTTCTTGTAGGAGACTGACTCTGGATTTAATTGCCCCAAGAAAAGAAATTCCAAATGAAAGGTCCTATAGTAATGCCCGTTCATTCCCCTAGTGCAGTAGTTTTATGTCGCCGCACATAATATTAACTTTAATGCTTTAATCTGCATGTGCAAAGTGTCCATTTTATAGCCCGGGAGGGAGACATAACAGAATGTGGCTGACGTGCCCCACCACGGGGGTGATTAAACTCTCACCCTTAATGTGTTTTAGTGACATTTAATGACCGTGTAAGCCAAGATACACATAGGAGCCGTGCCGCAAAGAATGATGTCAGGGAGATGGATGCCCAAGCCTAGGCGGCCCAGCGCAGGGATGGAGAGGTTCAGCAAACAGAAGGTCTGGATTGATGGGTTAGGAATCTAGAGTCCCACAGGGTCTGGAATAGGGCTCAGCAACTGTCCTTGAGCCCGGGCCAGACCCATCTGGGAGGCCATAGAAAAAAGTTTTATGGCCCAGTCCTCCCTCCTGCAGCTTCTGAGGCCCCGTTTCATCAGCAATGAGGGAGCTGTGCAATCTGGATGGTGGAGAGAGCTTCCCCGCACCCCGTCCTTCCTGGTTTCTCAAGCCATCTAGTGCTCTGTGTTTTCCTTCTAAGGGCTTGTTATTGGGCCCCTCGCTGTAAGAAGACATTTTCTCCCCTGTAGCAGGCCCACATGCTGAGTGAGATCAATCATCAAGCATTTATTGATAAGATGTAGTGGAAAGAACACAGGGCAGGAAAGGAGACAGGGTGGAGGGAGTCAGGAGTCCTGGGCTCAAGGGCAGGCTCTGTGCCAGCAAACATTTATTAAGTGACTGCTAGGTGTAAAGCCCTGGGAATACAAAGATTAAAACAAAAAAACAAACAACAACAAAAGATAGTCTGTACCCTCGAGGAGATTATAGTCTACTGGGGACAGGTAGGCCCACAAGCATTTATGAAACACTTATTATGTGCCAGGCACTGCGCTAAGCACTGGGGGTACCAATACAAGCAAAAAAGAAAGACAGTGCCTGCCTACCAGGAGCTTATATTCTAATGGGAGAAGAATGCTTATAAATTTCAGTTACCTCTGACTCTTGGAAGAGTTCTATTTTACTTAATATGTATTGATTTATGCATATGTTGTCTCCCCTATTAGAATTTAAGGTCTTTGAGGGCAGGGACTGTCTTTGTATTCTCAGCACTTAGCATGGTAAGTGCTTAATAACAGCTTACTGATTGATTGTTTGATTGGTTGCTTGCAATCTGCCTCCAGGAGAAGGGCACCCAGGTTCTTCAAGGTCATGGATCAGCAAAAGCATCAAAGATTTGTCTTGGTCCACATTGGAACAGGAGTCACTTCAGGCCTTAATTCCATACCCCACCCTCCAGCCAGCCATATTTGTATAGTATGTGCTCATTTAACAATCACACCTATTACCTGAATTACATTATAAGAAGTCTTTCTCTTCTCTTTGCAGGCAGCACATCCTTACTTCACTTTCTCAAAACTGCCTTAAGTCATTTCCCAGACCATTTTGGATCCACTCCCTAAAATGCTTTCTCTCACAAATAGTGCCTACATTTCATTCCCTCTTCTCCTCAAGAGAAGCAAAGTAGCTGAACCCAAAGGGGCTTAGAGCCAGGCATTCTGAGTGCTCTAATTCCGGCCCAGCCACTTGGATGAGTCCCTCCCTGGGTCCTGGTATGTGAGCTCACACAGCATTCATTTACAACCAGATAGGCTTCTGGGGGTTCTCTAATCATCTCTGCTCTCTCTGCTCTTCTTTCAACCTTTGGGAAGGAGCTTCTGGAACACACACCTTCCTATCTGAAGAAGCTGCTGCCAGTACTAAGGCAGTTAGTTAGAATGCCAGTAGTCATAATTGGTCAACAATTATTAATCACCTACTGTGTGCAGAGTCTGGTGCTAGATCTTGGGGGAAGATATAAAATATGGTTAAGACAGAGTTTCTGCTCTCAGGAAGTTTATACTATGGTATGCTAATGACACCTTAGTCTAGAGGAAAGTGGATTAGATTTCAAGATAGAAAATATGTTTAGAAAATATGTCACTTGGCTCTGTGACTTTCTGTGTGACGTTAGGTGGGTCACTTCCTCTCTGGGTTTCAGTTTCCTCATCTGTAAATGGAAGGGAGGGGGTCGTATGGATCAGACTTAATTAATATCTAAGGTCCCTTCAAGAGTTCTAAGGTCTTACGATCTCCTATGAAACAACTCATTATTCAAGTACATTAGAAACATGAAAACAAAACAAAACAAAACAACCCAGTACTACTCAAGGTCTGTGGAGGTAAGGTTGTTACAGCCGTGAGTGATAAGGGAAGGCTGCTTCGAAGAGGCGGTGCCTGAGTTGAGATCTAAAGAACAGACCTTTAACAGGTGAAGAGGAAAAGAGAGTCATTCTAGGCCTAAGGGGTGGGAAAAACAAAGCAGAGCTGTAACTAGGAATTTTTATACCTTGGGCAAGTATCAGAAACCTATGTGTGCCTGGGGGCAGATGTCACAAGGCTTGCTTTCAGTTGGGGGGTGTGTGTGTGTGTGTGTGTGTGTGTGTGTGTGTGTGTGTGTGTATGGGGGTGGGGCAGGGAAGGGGATACTGACCTCTAGGGGAGATGCCCAGGGATGAGGGTGATAGAGCATTGTGTAGAGCATGGAGTAGGAACTCACCATTGTTCTCCACCTGGTGGCTTCCTAATGTAACTTATTCTTGCCAACCACTTGCTGTGCTGTTTTTGTGCTGTTGAAAGAAAAGTGCTGTCTATACCTTCTACACTCAGCACCCTCTAAATTCAGCGTCGTGGGACTAAGCCCAGTTGCCTCTCCCTAGTTCTGGCTAAGGTATAAGGCAGAGGCAGAAGAGCAAATGAATGAAGGGGAGTAATATGAGATACGATTGGAAAGGCAAAGAGGCACCAAATTGGGGAGGGAGGCGAATTCCAAGAAAGTTTTGGATTGTACTCGTTAGGCATTAGAGAGCCACTGAGGCTTTTCAAGCTTGGAGAGTGAACGGAACAGATCTATGTGGAAGAAAGAGTCTTCCTGCAGGGGGGTAAAAGACAGATTGGAGCAGGGGGAGGTCGCAGGCTGGATCCTCGAATTCTTCTTTATGAATAGGCTGCATCACTTTCTTAAGTCAGTTATCTGTCAAATACATTCTGGAGGCCCCAAGGGAGACAGGGCTAAGTGAGAAAATGTGGATGGACTGTCGTTAGGCAGATAACTGCTCATAGCTTATTAGAGCTAGAAGGAAATGTAGAGATCATCTGGCCTTACCTTCTTGTTGGGGCAGCTAGGTGGTGCAGGGGCAACTAGGTGGCGCAGTGGATAGAGAGCAGGACCTGGGGTCAGGAAGGCTCATCTTCATGAGTTCAAATCCAGCCTCAGATACTTTCTAGATGTGTCACTCTGGAAAAGTTGATTAGCCTCTGTTTGCCTCAGTTTCCTCAACTGTAAAATAATGCACCTACCTCACAGACTATTGTGAGATATTTGTAAAAAGCACTTAGTACCATACCTGGCACATAGGAGGTGCTATATAAATCCTTATTCTTTCCCCTTCCCTATGTTCTGTATTTCAATATCTCTTTATCTCTGAAGTTGTGTATGTTCTAATGTCTCTCTCAGCTCTAATATTCTACAAATCCATGTCTTGTTAAACCTGCCGTCCATTTCAACCTATATTTCCCCAGGAACCTATATTACCTCCAGGAGACAACTGGAGGTAGGATCTTAGGACCATAGATTAGGAACCAAGAGGGAGTTTAGAGGTCAACTAGTCCAATCCCAGGGCAGCTACCAGGCCTGGAGTTAGGAAAACCTGAATTCAAATCCAGCCTCAGACACTAACAAGCCATGTGACCCTGGCCAAGTCACTTAACCCTGTCTGCCTCAGTTTTCTCATCTGTAAAATGAGCTGGAGAAGGAAATGGTAAACCATTCCAGGATCTCTGCCAAGAAAACCCCAAATGGGGTCATGAAGAGTCGGACGTGACTGAACAACAGTAACGCTCTTATTGTCCAGATAATGAAACACGCTTAGAGAAGAAAGAAGTACCCTACTACTCAAAGTCACATAACAAGTCAGTGGCAGAAATAAGGTTGGAACTCAGGTCTCCTTATTTGTAAAATCCTGCTCTCTCCACTATGTCATGGGGTCTCTCACAACATCAGTGAGGCCTGTAACTGGCAGTTCTTACAAATGGGGCAAGTTAAACAAAATGGTGCCCTCAGTTCAGTTGGGCTGTTGGGCGGAAGGGGGGAAGCTAAGGCCCCAGGGTCTTGCTGTGGAAGGGGCAGGCAGAGGAGGAGCTCTTCTGGGAGTACAAGCATAGGGACAGGAATCTGCCCATTTGGTAGTTTCTTATTTAAGCTTTTTCATTGCCAACTAGGCACTAAACTCTATTGTTTTTGTGCTCTTGAGGACTGCATGTGCTTTCAGTGACTGCTAAATTCAGTGCCCTGGGGAAAAGCCTCAGTCACCCTGCCCTAGTTATGTCTTTGATACCAGTAGGAATTCATCTTTCCTTTTGGAAAGATAAACTTGAATGTATGCCCTCCTGGTGGTGGATCATTAATGGCATCTTCCATAATACCTCATTATTATCATTATACTCCCACTGTGTGGGAGTGCAACCTTCACAGAAAACCAACAATACTTCTGTGCTGCATACACATGTAAATCACAGAATATTGGAGGTGGAAAGACACTTTGAAACTTTCTACTAGAATCTTGCAAAGTAGTAATGAGGAAACTGAGGCTCAGAGATGGGGAAGGACTTACCCAAGGTCATACAACCAGTTAGTGGTATAGGCAAGGCTAGAATCCAGGTTTTCAGAATCGCAGTCTCACTGTACTACATTGCCTAGAAGAAACAGACCCAAGAGTCTATCTTATTCAGTTCTTATCTAAATAAGGAATTTATAATATTTCCTAGAGGTGGGCAACTAATTTCTGCTTAAATGCCTTCAGAAGCAAGAAACTCATTACCTCCTGAAATGGCCCTTCTGTGTTTGCACAACCCTAATATCTAGGAAGTATTTTTTCATATTGCCCCCCCCCCCATCAGCCTCCTGCTTGGCTCAGTCTTGATGCCTGAGGATTGCCTCTAAGTTTGCCGCCGTGGTGGTTGTAGTCAGCGCCTGTCTTTTTTGACTGTAACTTTGCCCTTTTGGTTTCCACGATGCCGAAGGTCTATCCCTCAACTCAAGTAGTTGCAAGGATGATGGTTGAGTGCCAGGATGTTCTTTCTGCTCCAGTGCTTTCCTGACATTTCACTGCTGTGCCTCATCAGCTGAAGTCAGAGACATTAGGAGGAAGGAGAAACTCCACAAAAACTCAAGGTGAAAGGACTCAAAGAAAATGTTGTTTGTGTCAGGTCTTATTAGAGGTAGACATTGTTAGGTCTAAATCTTAGAAGTCATCCAGTCCCTATCCTGCCTAAAATTGAGAGGTAGGGTTATATAATGGATAGGGCACTGAGTGGGGAGTCAGGAAGAGACCCGAGTTCAGATCTTACTTCAGACATTTACCAGCTGTAATCTTGGGCAATCAACCTCTCCATGCCCCAGTTTTATTTGTTTTTTTTTTTTTTTTTGTGAGGCAATAGGGGTTAAGTGACTTGCCCAGGGTCACACAGATAGTTAAGTGTCAAGTGTCTGAGTCCGGATTTGAATTCCTGACTCCAAGGCTGGAGCTCTATTCACTGTGCCACCTAGCTGCCCCTCCATGCCCCAGTTTTGTCGTCCATAAAATAAAAGGATTGGTTTAGATGGCCTCTGATATCCTTTCCAGCTCTAAATCTTAAAGTCAGGATACCAAGGTGGCAATGGAGACTGCAAAGGGCACTGGATTTGGAGTCAGAAGCCCCAAGTTTTAATCTTGGATTTAAAACATTCTAGCTGTATGACCGTGGGTAAGTCACTTTATTCTTTGAGCCTCGGTTTCAATAGCTGTAAAATGGGGGTTAATCATACCTGTCCTGTTATACTCATTGGGTTAAGTATTTTTTTAAAGTAGTATGTAAATGTAAGCCATTATCATTATTAACAGAATTAACAATGGACAGCAAGTACCCCAGGAGCTAGGCTTATGTACCTGTAGTTAGCAAACCTAGTCAGGGGAATGCAGCAGGGTACAGTGGAAAAAGTCCAGAGCTGGGCCAGCTTTGTTCCCTCTCTGGGCCACCTCCTCCCCTGTGAAATGAAAGGCTATGTCAATGGTCCCAAAGGTCCCTGCTAGCCCTAAAGCCTATGATCTTAGGAGGTCACATGGACAGGGATTTAGCATCAGCTCAGATTTGCACCTTGGGTGATGGGCACAGCTGTGCTTCAGTATTTACATGAGTTCTGGTCACTTTCTAGGATCTGATTTTTTTTTTTTCTGGGTGGCCACTCCCACCAACAATGCAGATCACACCTTTGTGAGTTGTTATGGCTGAAGAAAATTCCCCCAACCTTCCGGTAGTGAGCTTCTCTCCATCTAGCTGGTCCTCCAAAGACAGAGACATACTCTGTCCATCACTGGCTCTCTCCTTTTCAGTATAGTTGGGACAACCCAGAGTCTGTGCTCCCCTTCCAGAACCCAGAATCAGGTCCCTGCCACGATGACCAGAAGACTTCTGCAAGGGATCATTTTGGGAGGGGTCTTGTTATAAAATAATAATAGGATTACAAAACGTTACAAGAAACTGTGAAAGTGGTAGAATGGAAACTACTTGAAGACAGGGACTATTTCTTTTCTGTAATGGGTGTGGTAGGCAATTAATAAATGCTCCTTAAATGAGGATATACAGCAATAGATCTGTTCTGTACATGTCCCAGGGACAATTTACAGGGCATTGGCCTCAAGGCTGCAGGTTCCCCACCCCAGACTTAGGATCATAGCTGTTAAGGATACAGACACAGACAATAGATCTTTTTTTTTTTTCAACTTTTCAAATTATTATTTCCCGGAAATCTTTATTACAAAAATATTTTGCAAGCCAAAAAAGTTTAAGAAGCAAGTATATACAAATCGGGGCCTGGCTCCTTCCCAGTGTTCTTCAAACAAACCTTGGATACTACATTTCTTCTCATGTTTCTATTTTTTCCTCACCTGAGTGCCATCACACTGTCTCCGCACAGATCTCTCTCAAAGCAGCTGAGCTAAAGTTAAAGCTCCCTATTTCCCTTTGGCTTCTTTCCATCCTCCCCTCCCCCCAATACCACCCCTTACCCCGATAAAAGACACACACAAAAAAAATGATGGCACCAAGAGAACAAGAGAATTTGAGAATGTCCTCCTCAAATACCATAGTATTTCCATAGTGTTTCCAGTGAAGGAAGCTGAGTGGGGATGAGGGAGGCAGTTGGCAAGCCAATGTTTTTGGGTTCCGGAAGGACCTACATGAGAAAAGGGAATGATTTCACCAGATGTTCCTGGCTGGTGGTTGTCAAGCCACCTAAAACAAACCCCACAGATGACACTGATTACAGCAACAATTACGGTCGTGCTGCATGTTTAATCAGATATTTCCTTGACTTCTTCACACGCCAGGCAGCAGGCAGCATGAGCCTTGTGCTGGGAACCGCAACCTGGCCCCACAAACAGCCTTGTTAGTGCCAGGAACATAAAACGCTCTAGAGAAAGGTCTCCCTTGGGGGGCCAAGGTTCTCTTTAGGTCAGTGTCTTTTGTTTCTGACTCACCTAGCCAAGAATTCTGGACAGAGTCGTTGAACCCTGGGAGAGTGGGGATATTTGCATTTAGCTGGAAAAGATCGAACAGTTAATGTATCAACACAGTCAAAACAGGTCATGCAACATCTGCCCTCCCTGGATTCCTGGCTCCACCATCCCCTCACCCCATCAGCTTTCCATCTAGCAGATCTGTTTCACAGTCTGAATGACGGGATGGTAATTGGTGTCACTGCTGGAAAAGCAGGAGGAGCCATTGGCCTATGCCACAGCTTTGGAGATGGGAGGACGAGGGAGGGGCTGAGGCTGGTTTCCATACCCCCCAGTAACTCTGCTCCTCTGGCTGGTCCAGTTTCACTCTGGCAGTTGCAAAGAGCAGAAACAGAAGGGGATGTCCCGGAGAAGACAGGTTTCAGAGCTGTGGCACTGGCTCTTCAGCCGCTTCCGCAAGAAGAATAATTCACCTAAATAGTCCCCTGGACTCCAGATTCATAAAGTGCTTTATAGAGATTGATAGCAAATCTTCTCATTTCCATTTTACAGGTGGAGAAACCGAGGCACCAGGCTAAGTGACTCCTTTAGGGCCACGGAGTGAGTTAGTGTTGGAGCTGGGTGGGAGCTTGGTTTGGGCATTTTCAGGCAGCCTATCCACTAGCTCACACATCCAAGGACGCTGCCCCCCAAATTGCTGGAGACACTGTCTCAGCAGGTCTGCTTACCGAAACGGCTAAGGTTAGCAGAAGTTATCAGCCATAGGGCACTTGCTCCATCCCACTAAAGTCATCACCACCAATTTAATCACACTCAGATAGCTAGGTGCCCCCAAGAAATAGCTGGACTGTGGCTATCTGCCCAGTAATCTTCTGGTAACTGTATAGAATTCTGTTTCTGCTTCAAGAAAACTCATCCTGAATAGCAAAGGATAAACCCTCCTACACCCTGTAAGACTCAACCATGTGCAACACAGGACTTCAACACATGACAAAGAGCCAATATAATGCTTAAAAGAAAAAAAAAACACAGATCAAATTTTCTAACACCTTGGCTTCAAGATTGCACATTTCACATTTCTTAATAATTTACAGGAGTAAACAGCAGCGAGGCATTGCTGTGTTAGTGTGGGCTGGAAGCAAAATTCAGGTCTAGAAATGAGAGGCATGTCTGTATGGAGTTACAGCTAGGACAACTGATTTTGGGGGAGGGTTGTCCAGGGGAGAGTCAAGTCACACACGACCCTTAGTTAAGAGTGAGTTGTGTAAGTAGGTGTTCTGATTTAGTCTGAAGGTCCACCTCTCCTGACAGACATACCGAGTCTGTGCTGGAACACAAGCAGGAGAGCCGGGAAGCCTGACCATAAATAACCCCTAGCCAAGTCTCAACGAACAGGTCACAAAGGTGTCTTTTCAGCCTCTCTGCAGGTAAGATTCTAGCATCTGGAGAATTCTCTCTTAGAGCAACGTGCAGTCACAGGTGGGTTGGAGGAAGAGAGGGTAGGTTTTGCCTTCGTGTTTTACCCTGGAGAACATAGTTGGGGGGGGGCACTGGAGTCAGTGACTGTGTTACTGGAAAGCCATGAAGGTGGTCTGTCTCAAAAGCGTGCCCCCATCCCAGCAGGGCAGGTTGGGCTGGTGCAGGGTGGGGAGCCAGTGCTCCCAGGCCATTGTGATGTCACCACAGGGGGGAGGGGCAGCAATTTCCCAGATTTCTGTTCCTTTACTCAACCCTAGTTTTGGAATGTCACGCTCTGCATTTGGAAATGTTTGAAACGCAGCTTGCCCCAAAGCCCTTGGTGGAAGTGCACACCAAGCTCACCAGTTAGTGTACAGTGGAGAGCAAGGTGGGGCCATCCTCCCCCCTCATCAATGGGTCCCAAGGGACGCAGCTTTCGTGGTAAGCAGAGATTGGCGGGCACTTCCACTGCACTTCGTGGGCGGCTGAGCCGCCTCGCAGAGCTCCAGCGAGAGCCTTCCTGATCTGCCGCCGTGTGAAACCAGCACCCCAGAGGCGCCGTTCACTTCCTTTGGACTTGGACACTGGCATATTCTGAGTATGATTCTTCAGGTCTGGTTGCAGGCTTCTTGGAGGTCCGGTTCAGGTGGACCATGTCCAGATCTGCGTAGGTCAGGTTGTCCTCTCGCTGCGGGGACGGGCCGGTCTGGATGCTAGCGTACTCAGTCTGGCTGTTGGGCTCCACAGCTCGAGGGGCGCTCTTTTTCCCTCGGGGCAGGTTCAGATCTGCGTAGGTGATGTCGTTGTTGATATCGTTTGCCTCCTGGATCTAGATGACAGAGCAACAGAGAATTCAGTCAATGCATGAAAGCAGAAGGGATGGTGGAGACTGCCAAAGCCAATCTCCTCCTCATCTACTGAGAAGGAAACTGAGGCCCAGAGAGAAAGCAAGTGGTTGAGCTGGGGCTTAGACTCCTACCTTTTGACTCAATGTTACTACTCTTCCTCCTTTTTATGGAAAGCATTAAAGTCTGAGAAAATGTCTAGAGATTAGAAGTCAGCAAGCAGTGTCAGAGCAGAAATAAGCTTGTCAAATAACAAGCATTTAATGGGGCTGACTAGCTGGTCTCTACTATTGCTTCCAGCTTTATATACTAGCAATGTATCCAAATGAGGTGGTACGGCCCTTCCTTTTAAGCCACTAGTAAGAAACTGAGGCACCAATTCTCCACAAACCCCTTTGTCTTCTGTAATATGTTTATCTAGGATTCCATTTTATTCCGAGATCTCTAGCACTTTGATTTCCCCCCCACTGCACTCAATTGACTTAATCGTTTATGGGAAACATATCCTAACAGTGTTCTGATCCTGAAAGCAAACTGATATCTGGTAATAGGAATCCTTTGGGAATTTAATAGCTGAACATGGTACAGGTAATGAATCTAGCTCACACTTAAGGAAGATCTTGGCAAGTAGACCCATCACTTCCTGGCAAATAAAGAGAGAAGAAATGGAAGCAGTGTCAGATTTTATATTGTTGGGTTCAAAGTCGCAGACAGCGACTAATTTTAATAAAATTAAAAGACGCTTGCTTCTTGGAAGAAAACCTATGGTAAATTTGAACAGCATATGAAAAAGCAGAGACATCACCTTGCTGACAAAGGTCCATGTAGTCAAAATTATGGTCTTTCTAGTAGCAATGACTGTGTGAGTTAGGCGATAAGAAGAGCTGAATGCCGCACTTTCAAATTGTGGTGCTAGAAAAGACTTTTGAGAGTCCCTTGGACAGCAAGGAGATCAAATCAGTCAATACTTAGAGAAATTAATTCAGGTTATTCACTGGAAGGTTAAATACTGAAGCTGAAGCTTAAATACTTTGGCCACATAATGAGAAGATGAGACGCATTAGAAAAGACTCTGATGCTGACTGGGAAAGATTAAAAGACGAGGGAATGGCTGAAGATGAGATGGACAGAAAGCATCATGGAAACTAGACTTCTAGAGAGAGCGGAAGATAGAAGGACTTGGCATGCTATAGTCCATGGGGTCACAACGAGTTGGACACAACTGAACAACAAGAAGGGACCATCGAACACAGACTGTCAGACCTGTAGGAAATCACAGAATCTAAGAATTTAAAGCTGAAAGGGAATCTCAGAGAAGCAGCTAAGGTGTTGTACAGTGGACAGAGAGCTAGCCCTGGAGTCAGGAAGATCTGAGTTCAAATGCTGCCTTAGGTTCTCACTAGCTAATCACTAAAGTGGGAAAATCACCTAACCTCTCAACCTCAATTTCCTCATTTGTAGAATAGGTCTAATGATAGTACCTACCTCACAGAGTTGTGAGGCTTTACAAACCTTAAAGTGCTATATAAATGCTTATTGTTAGCTATTGTTATTAGTGTTATTTAACAACAACTCACTCCAACTCGCCCAAAGTAATTCCTACCTACATAACCAACATGTGATAATCCAATCTATACTCGAAGACTTCCAGTGAGGGAAAACCCACCCCCTCCTGAGGCAGCCCATGCCGTTTCTGGACAACTCTCATTCTAGGATGTTTATCTCGACACCTTGCCTAAATTCACCTCTTTGCAACTCCTACCTACGGTTCTGCTCTCTTTAAGGTAAAATAGAACAAGTCTAATCTCTGCTCCAAACAAGAGACCTTCAAATACCTGAAGACCCTGCCCATGAGTTTTATCTTCTTTAAGCAGGATGTTCCCAACTGAACCTCATGACATAAACTCAAGGCCCTCTAAAATCTTAGCTGCCTCTTCTGGACACTCTCTAGATTATCCACGGCCTCCCTATACCGTAGTGGCCAGGAATGAACATACACACACTTCCAACGTGGAATGATCAGGGCTTAGTGCAGAGGGACCATCACCTCTGCCCCTCTCAATGTAACCCAAGATGGCATTAGCTTTTGGGGCTGCCCCATCATTCTGCTGACCCCTATGGAGCTTGCAGTCCACTAAAAACCCCAGATCTTTTTCAGATGAGCTACTAGTTAGCCATGCCTCTTCCATCAAATGTTTTTGAAGTTGATCTTTGACTTCAAGTCTAAGTCTTGACATTTATCCCTCTTGGATTTCATTTGATTACATTTTACTCCTAATGCTCTAGCTTGTCGAGATCTTTTGAGATTCTGACTTTGTCATCCAGTGCAATGGTGTCAAACTCAAATAGAAACAGGGACCACTTAGTATCCAGGCAGGCCACAATACTGACTTGGAAAACTACATATTAAAAATTGTTGTTATTTAGTGGTTCCTGACTCTTTATGACCCTATTTGGGGTTTTCTCGGAAGAGATACTGGAGTGGTTTGCCATTTCCTTCTCCAGTTCATTTTTTACAAGTGAGGAAACTGAGGCAAACAGGGTTAAGTGATTTGCCCAGGGTCACATAGCTAGTGTCTGAGGCCAGATCTGAACTCAGGAAGATGTACCACCTAGCTGCCCCATATTAAA
Source organism: Vombatus ursinus (assembly GCF_900497805.2). NCBI lineage: Eukaryota > Metazoa > Chordata > Mammalia > Diprotodontia > Vombatidae > Vombatus > Vombatus ursinus. The sequence continues at coordinate 14,346,329 of NW_020954571.1, read as the reverse complement.
AATTATCTGTGTTTTATTGTATTTTAATTTTGTCAAATATTTCCCAATTACATTTTAATCTGGCTCAGGCCCCACTCAAGAGTACTATGGGCTGCACACCATGTTTGAGATCTCTGGTCTAATTCACCACCCACTATGTTTTCTACAAGAACAGTACATGATATTTTATCAAATGCTTTGCTAAAACCCAGGTAAACCACACATACAGCATCCCTCTGATGTACTAGCTTAGCAACAGTGTCAAAAAAGGGAATGAGGTTAGTCTGGCATGACCAGTCCATGAGCCATGCTGGCTCTTTGTAATGACTGCTTCCTTTGCTAGATGTTCACTGACCATTTCTTTAATGATTCATTAGAGAATTTTTCCTAGAAACCGAAGTTAAAAAACTCACTGGTCTATAGTTCACAGACTTTATTATCATTCCTTTTTTTGGAAAATTGGGACATTAGCCCTTCTCTAGTACTGCAGGACATCTCCTATTTTCCACCTTCTTTCAAAGCTCACCAACAGTGATTCAGCAATTGCACCTCGCCAAAGGTGTAATTCATTGAATTCATCAGGGGCAGCTGGGGTGGGGGCGAGAAGGAAAGGGAGGCTCTTTGACTATCCACTTATCTTGGCCATGAATTTTCTGTTTTTTAATTCTGTCATTTGTAGTGCAAAGGGCATTCTTCATTTTAGGGAAAACAGGAGAGAAATATAAGAACTGAACAGCTCTCTCTGCTCTCTATCACTGCCCCATCCACTCCAAATAATAGTCTTACCCCTTCTTTGATCTTCTGTTTTCCCCCCAAAACAGATGGAAACTCCCTCTTTTGTAAACTTTTGCTTCTTTGCTAGACTCAGCTCCTTTTGAGCTTTGGCACTCCTGATACTATTTTGCCAGGACTGTACCATACCATCCTCTGCCATCTCTTGTTCCTTCCAATTTCTATACATCTCTTTGATGATAATTGCTTTTATTTTTAACATTCATTATTTGAAAATTTTGAATTCCAAATTCTTTCCCTCCAGCCTCTCCCCCACTCACTGAGAAAGCAAGCAATATGAGATATCAATTACACATGTGAAGTCATGCAAAGCATACTTCCACATTAGCCACATACATATATTTTTAAAGAAATCAAAGTTGGTTGGTGACTTTCTTGTGAATCTTCCCATCTTTCCTGGGCTGGCTTCTCTTGTAGAATTTGAGCCCATGAGATACTACTCCTCCTAATGCTGCTTTCTCAAAATCTAGGATGCACATCAAGATGGAATCTCAGCAGTCACCTTGTCCCACCCAGCCATTTTACAAAGGTGGAAACTGAGGACCAAGGAGGAGAAATTTTTCATCCTAGGAAACATGGCGAGTTAGCAGCATAGCTAGGACTCTAAGCTGAGTCTCATTATTAGTGGACATGTTCTTTCTACAGGCCTTCTAATAAAAAAATAATGAGTTTGGAAGAGAGACTCCTTTCCAACGCTTAGCGATCACCCTTGCTAAAGGTGACCCCGCTGCCAGGACTGGTGAGTCAGCACCTTTGGCTACTGTCTGTGCTGTTTTTGATCCATGGACAGCACACCATGTTCCAGGGATTCCAGGTCTGTGCTGTCACCAGCACCAACTTCACTTCCAAAGATTAAATCTAAAACATAGGTGAGGATGGTGAACATCTGTCAAGCACGACCAGGGTCCTGCACTGTAAGCTCAGGGGAGGGCCTAAGGACCCACAAGGGCCAGAGTTCTAATAACCTCAGCGAGCATTAGCTTGGTTAAATAATATCAGTGGTGAGGGAGGGCCAGCCAACAGCAGTCAATGAGGGGAAAACCAAGCAGCTGGGGAAAGATTTCTGAAGGGACTGGGCCCTAGACAGGGTAATAACACACAGTCTCACCACCGAAGAAACAAAAGCTCTAGAAATAGCTTGGCTGAATTATTATCGAGCAGAGGAAGGCAAGGTATCACAGTGGAAAGGATGTGGGAGTCAGGAGGCTTGGGTTCAAATCCTGGCTTGGACCATTATTAGCTGGGTGATCCCAGGAAATTAACATGACCTTTCTGGGTGGGTCTCAATTTCCAAAACTATAAAACAGCCACTATAACCCTCACTACCTACTCCCAGTATGGGTATAAGGAATAGGAGGTAGCTAGGTGGTACAATGGATAATGGAGCACTGATCCTGGAATCAGGAGACCTGAGTTCAAATCTTGCCTCAAACACTTATTAACTGTATGAACTTGACCAAGTCACTTAACCTCTATTTACCTACATTTCCTCAGTTGTGAAATGAGGATAATAATGGTACCTATCTCATCAGCTTATTGTGAAGATCAAATGAGATAATATTTGTAAAGCACTTAGCACAGTGCATGGCACATAGGAGCTATAAAAGCATGAATTATTGTTATTGTTGTTACTTTAAGCCTTAAAGTGATAAGAAATGTGAATTATTATAACTTCCTGCCTACCCAGAGAGTCAAATGTAGAGTCTGAAGCACAGTGCCATTTTACTGAATTGAATCTGGATCCCAAAGCAATTACAAGCACAATGTGTGACCCAGATTCCTTTCTCTGTCATCTTGAGCTATCAAGGATATGGATGACTGGAAAAGAAGGAGGGTCAGTCATGTGCCAAGACTGATAGGTAAAAGAATGGCAGTATCTGTGTACTACCCTGGTTTACATGACATATTAAAAAGCTGCAGAAAGGCTCTGCTGGGAGAATCATCTTGGGAAGATTTCTAGGAGGACAGGGACAAGAATGGCACAAAATGAGGAGGTGTGGTTGGACCTCTGCCTAAGAAGTCTGTCATTCAAGGACAGATTGGTCTGAGTGGGCAAGCTTCCCAAAGGCTAAGATATAGAAGCAGCAGCCCTCTTCTCTTGGCATTTACACCACCCGGTAACTATTTTCCTTCTGCCCCCAAACCTCCGACTGATTCCATTCAACTTTCATTTTTAGCCTGGTTCATTTTACAAAAATTTTTGTTGCTGAATCCTTCAAGGAGTGAGCCTCTGGAAGCACTGACGTACCTGGCTTAGGTCTCTGGCATTTTTTTCCGGCTCATGTAATCTAGAAGAGAAGACCAAGAAAGGATACATCAGATAAATCAGCAAAATTGCTTCATTTTGTAGTTTGAAACCAGTGACACAGCTCACTTTAATGGATGCTATTCAAGGACAGTGACCCCCACGGGTCTGCACTAAGACATCACTATGTTCTTGGTTCCCAGGCAATGCAATGTCATGGAAAGAACTGATGAGGAGTCCCACTTACTGGCTGGGTGATTGGGATGAATCCCCTCACCTCATTAAGCCTCAGTTCCCTGACTCTGTAAAGTGGGGATAATAATACTTGTACTGCCTAGCTCACAGAGCTACTAGGAGAAAATCACTTTGTAAATGTTAAAGTAATATAGAAATGTGAGCTGTGATCATCCTCAAATTTCCCAGAGTAGCACCTTGTAGTAGAAAGAGCACTTGTCTTGGAATAAACAGAGATGAATTAAAACCTCAGCCTCAACTTATTAGCTATGTGAATTTGAGCAAGCCATTTTACTTCCCTGAGCCTCGGCTTCCTCCTCTGTAAAATGGGGATTTTACAGTTGTACTACCTCGGTTAGGAAAGCACTGTAGAAACTAGCAAGTACTTTAGAAATGGGCACTGTCATTATTCTGCCTGGGTGTGATTGATTTTCAAGCATGAACCTTGAGGTCCAGGGAACAACAGACTAGATATCATCCATGTTAAGTAACAGGGTCTGTCCACAAAAGTTAATCTTGGCTGTGACAGAGCATCAGGCTCAAGTAGCAATCACTGAGCATGACAAATCCCATGTTTCCCATGTTTCCACAGAAACACTTCCCTCCTTGGGGTGGGGGGCGGGGGGGGGGGAGGTATACCTGATTTGGAGGATCCTGAATCACAGTGCCCAATTCAATTATTGTCATTATGAGGAAGCCAAGGCTCAGAAAAATTAGGCAACCTTCCTAAGCTCACAGAGCTGGCAGACAAAGACCTGCATCTCAAACCTACAGCTTCTGATTCCAAGGCCAGTGATCCTTCTATGACACCATACTACCTCTCCTGGGTAAGGCCGGAGACTCATCATTTGTCTTGTAACTTGCACCTATGTGTGTGGTGCTGGTTTTCTTTCCTGCTAGACTTCAGTCTTCTTTAAGGCAAGGACCATGACTTATTCATCTTGGCATCTCCCACCCTCTCTAGAGCAAAGCCTTAGGCACAGCAGACACTTAATAAATGTTTGTTGAATGAGTGTTTATGTTCCTGGGCCCTGATGGATTACGGACAGTATGCTCTGCCTGTATATAGAGCCACTGTAGCTTAGCACATGGGGTGGTAGATTTGGAGTTGGTAAGACCTGGGTTCAATTCATGCCTCACATATTTACTAGCTGTGTGACCCTGGGCAAGTCACTTAATTTTCTCTGTGCCTTAGTTTACTCATCTGTAAAACAGGGATTGGGGGGGAGGGTGGGGTTTGAACTCAGTGGCCTCTAAAATCTGTTTTGCTCTAAATCTCTGTCCTATAAAGAAGAAGTTCTTAACTTTTTTTAGGTGTCAGGGACCCCTCTGGCAGTCTGGTGAAACCTACTGACCCTTTCTCTGAATAATTTTTAGTACATAAAATAAACACACAGGATTACAAAGGAAACCAATTCTGTTGAAATAAAGAAATAAAATTTTTCCCCACCTAAGTTCATAGACTCTTAGGGTATGTAGAATCTAGGTTCACCACCCCTGCTCATAGAGTGAGAAATCCTATTTCAGTTAAAACTTGGAGGGATGCTCTGAGTCCAAACGGGGAGCTTCACAACTTGACTGCTGAGTTATCTTGCTTTGGGCTTAAACACTGATAGACTCTGGAAGCTGGTGAACTAGGAACCTCAAGAGATGGTCAGTCACTTAATGGGGAGTAAATATTAAGCTCTCATCAAAGTAATTCTGGAGTTGGCCACGTGAAAGAGCTCCTGGGGAGGTTTCGTTAGAAACCTACTGAAAGGCATAAAACGCAAACAACAACATCAGGGCTACTGTGCATTTCTTTGGGGAGAGAAAAAAAAAGTCAATCAACAAATGTTGCTAAGCATTTGGTGCAGCATGCCGCACTTGGTTTTGCACATGTAATAAGATACAATCCCATAATCCCTGTCCTTTAGGAGCTCACAACAGAGTAGAGGAAATGAGACACATAAGGCATGTATGTGCAAGGGTGACTAACTCTGCAAGGTCATCTGCACTACAGCCAGGCCTCCATTCGTGCAAACAATGCACCCTGTGAAATGTCACCAACATTTAAATTTGTAATATTCTAACTTATAATTATATAAAATAGGATAATTGGTTTCATCCCAATGGAACTAGGCCATGGAGATTCAAATAATTCAACCATTTCAAGGGATTCATCATTTACACTAATCGGGACCTAGCCATAAATGCTTTTGATTCAGAAAGTCAGGAAGGGCTGTGGGAGTCATTCAAGAGAATGCTACAGGGAAGGCTTCCTGAAGGAAGTGGAATATGAGCTGGACTTTGAGACTTCTATGGGGGGAAAGGGCATTCCAGAGGAGTGAAGAAGGCACAGGCAATACTGTGGAAGTGGTAATATCCCTAAGCATATTTAGGGGGACAGTCTATGCACTGTCCAATTTGACCATGGGGAATAACGGGAGATAAGGTTAGAAAGGTAGTATCATTATTCCAGATCCAGAAGGGACCTCAGATTCATCTAGTTCATATTACAGATGGAAAAACTGAGGCATGGAGAGGTTAAGTCTCTTATCTAAATTCACACAGGCAGTAGTAGCTGATGCAGAATTTGAACTCAGATCCCGTTTTCATGGCTAATGCTCATCCCAGTGTACCAGGCTGAGCTGAATATGATCGGCCTTAAATGACAAGCTAAGAAGGCCAGGCTGTATATGTAGGCAATGAGGAGTCATTGAAGGTTCTTGAGCAGTGAAAAAATCTGATAAAAGTGGTGATTTAGGAAGATGAAATCGGTGGCATGTATAAGATGGATTTGACAAAGTGAAGAACAGAGGCTAGGTGGTACAGTGGATATGAGCTAAACCTGAGGTCAGGATGACCCGAGTTCAAATCCAGTCTCAGACACGACACTTATAAGCTGAGTGACTCTGGGAAAGTTACTTAATTTCTCTCGGCTGTCTTCTCAATTGTAAAGTGGGGAAAATAACAGCATCTACCTCCCCAGTGATTGTGAGGAGCAAATGAGTTAACACACATACAATGCTTTGCAAACCTAAAGTGCTACATAAATGCTAGCCATTATTAGTATCTTATTACATGATAATAATAATAATAATATTTAACATTTATTAAGCGCCCACTATAGGGCAGGCACTGTGCTAAACACTCTATAATTATTAGCTCATTGGTGATCCTCACAAAAAACCTGGGAGATAGGTGCTATTATTATCCCCATTTTACAGATGGGGAAACTGAGGCAAATAGGGGCAAAGTGACATGCCCAGGGACACAGAAGCTAGTAAATATCAGAAGCTGAATTTAAATTCAAATCTTCTTGATTCTAGGCCTGGGGCTCTCTTTACTGTGCCACTTAGCTGCCCTGCTGGAGACATTTAATTATATATTAAATATAAAATCCTCCATTTGGCATTTAAAGCCCTTCACAATTTGGCTTCTCCTACGTTTCCAGTCTTGTTATACCTTCCCCTCACTCCCACACCCCATACACAAGCAGTGATGTAGGGACACTGGTCTCCTTGCTGTTCCTAAACGAGACACTCTGTGTCTCTTGACTCTGGACATTTTCTTTCCTCATGCCTGGAATACTCTCCTTCCTCTTCTCTGCTTTCTGGCTTCAAATCCCACCTAAAATCCCACCCTCTAAAGGAAGCCTTTTCCAATCCCCCATAATTCTAGTTCTTTCCATCTGTTGACAACTTCCAGTCTATCCTGTAAACAGTTCATTTGTATGTAGTTGTTTGCACACCATCTCCCCTGTTAGACTGCAAGCCCCTTGAGGGCAGGTGCTATTTTTGCCTTTCTTTTTATCCTTGGTGCTTAGCAGAGTGCCTGGCACACAGTAAATGCTGAATAAATGTGTACTGCCTGACAGATTACAGCCCTGAATTATTGGGATGGCTCTAGGAATCAGGCATTTTAGCTACACTGAAGTTTATCCTTTTTAAAACATCTAGCACGAGGTACTTGTGAGGAGACAGTTCTCCACTGTGTCAATTTGGTCAACACCATTCATCTCCACGATGGCCAACCCTCTGGCAACGCCTCTCCTGACTTAGGCCAGGCCTTCCTCGGCCAGCAGACTGTGTTTCTATCCCTGGCCCCGCACTGGGCGCCTGTCTAGCTTAGTAGGACCTGCCTGGCACACAGTAAGTGCTTAATAAATGGTTGTTGACTGACTGACTCCCTGCCTCGCACAGCCTTCCAGAACCCTGAGTCACCTCCCTGCTCTGATGAGGCACTAGAAGAGGAAGTCAGTGGAGGTTACCAAGGCAGAGGCGATTTCATAACAAAACACAAAGAGGGTGGGGATGCAGTGAGTACATGTACCTTTGGGTCGCCAAATACTTTTCTTTTTTTTCCCCCCATCTTGTTATTTCATCAGTACACGGTCCTCCCAGAAAGGGACATAATACAAATACAGACCAGCATCTTCCAGTCCTGGAGAGTTGATTAGGGGCACTGAGAGATTAAGGCAACTGTCCCAGGTCACACAGCCAGGAAGAGTCAGAGGCAAAATTCGAGCCCAGGTCTTCCTGTCTACTCTATCTACTTCACCACAGCAACTCAGCTTCATTTATTTAAGAAAACAAAATCAAGTCCATCCCCCCTTCCCATCACTACCCTGCACTTACCTTGTAGAAGAAGTCGAACCTTTTGCTGAAAGAGAGAAAGAAAAAGCCATTCATTTACTATTCTTTAAAAGGTTCCATTCTTATGACCTTCATGCAGGAGGTAGGCAATGCCTCTTAGCACTTTCTAGAGAAACTTAGGAAAAAAAGACCAACCATATTTCTTTAAAGCCATACAGAGTTATTTTCTGGAAGTGAGGATGGCAGGAAAGGAAAAGGAAACATATAAACAATGTGGGACACGTCTTCTGCCTCACGGTACGGAGGAAGGCGCGGAGGGGCCCTGGGCTGAGGCCCGTGTCTCTGCTGCCCACACAACCTTGGGGATGTCACTTAACCCCTCTGCAGCTCAGCTTCCTCATTTGTAAAATGAGGAACATGGACCTGGATGATGTCCAGAGTCTCGTCCAGTTCAAAATCCATGAAATTAGGAAATCTTGAGGTTTCAGGAGACTTTCTAGGTTGACTTTTCTTTCCCTTTAGAATCAAAGAACAGGAGCCAAGAGTCACAAGTAGGCAGCAGTGGCATGGAGGCCTGACTACTGTATTTGGAGATGAGAGTCCTGGGTCTGAATAGCTCCTTACGCTTCCAGGGTAAGCTCTTTCCCTCTCTGTGAGGCTCAGTTTCCCCATCTGTAAAATGAGACTAGGAATAAAGAGGGCTGTTGGGAAGTTTGCAGCAATCAAAGGAGGTCATATATGTAAAGTGTTTTGCAAACCATAAAGTATAATGATGACTATTTTATAGGAAATATCTCTAGTCTAAGCAACTTTAACTTGTGTATTCAGAAGGCCCAGTCTTTTGCCTGCTTTTGAGACATAGCCTGGTCCTGTGGTACTACGAGGCTACGTAGTAGCCTAGGTAGTGGGGGGTAGCTCGGTGGCACAGTGGGTAGAACACTGGGCTTGGAATCAGAAGACTCATCTTCCTGAGTCCAAATCTAGTCTCAGGCTCTTACTAGCTGTGTGACCCTGGGCAAGTCACTTAACCCTGTTTGCCTCAGTTTCCTCATCTGTAAAATGAGCTGGAGGAGGAAATGGCAAACCACCGCAGTATCTCTGCCAAGAAAACCCCAAACGGGGTCACAGAGAGGCAGATATGACTGAAGTGACCCAATAACAACAACGGGTCCTATGCAAGGAACCCAGGATGGAGATTCATCAGACTCAGGACGTCCAGGGTCTGCCAAGGAATAGAATGTTAGTCAGGTCACTTCCTCTCTCTGTGCCGTCAGCTTCCCTCCTTTGCACAATGGGGATCGTAACACGCACAGGACTGTTACGAGGAAAGCCCTTTGTAGACTATAAAGCACTGTGAGTTATTATAATGATTGTTATTACAGATTAGAATAGAATCTGTAATAATATATAATGATATATCAATATATGATATGTGTATATCACATAATGATAATGACATTATACATAGTATAGTCATTATTCTTATTATCATTACAAACATATTTCATGTTGCTAAAGCATCGATGGGAGTGTCTAACAGCCATAGGAGTCCATTGATTGTATAATATAATAACAACAACAATAATAATAACTAGCATTTATATACAGCTTTGAGATCCTTTGATCCTTACAATAGCCCTGTAAGGTAGGTGCTATTATTATCATCCCCACTTTACAGATGAGAAAACTGAGACTGAGAGAGGTTTGGTGACTTGCCTAGGGTCACACAGCTAATGAAGTATCTGAGGCAAGATTTGAATTCGGGTCTCCCTGAATTCAAACACAGCATGGTGCAGTTGGACTAGACTGGAAATCAGGAGGCCTGGGTTCTAGGCCAGGCTTTTCCACCTATTTGTTGGGTGACCAAGTCCTCCAGCACTTAGCAAAGTGCCTGGCACCTAGGGAGCCCTCAATAAATACTTGTTGACTGGCTCAGTTTCCTCCTTTGTAAAATGAGGGAATTGGAATAAATAATGACTAAGGTCCCTTCCAGGTCAACCACTCTATGGTCTTCTCCCTCTATGCTCTAAAATTCCTTCTACCTGCCTCTCACATCCTATGCTCTAAGGTCTTTTTTTGCCTCTAGCCTTCTGTAATTTCCTAAGACCTAGAGGGACAGGAGCCCAACTCTCTGGGGATGCAGGCTGACAGACTTGTATCTGAGGATGCCCTGGGCACAGGGGCCCCATCTGCACATCCTGCAGCCGGAGAGCCTGCTTCATATGTGAGAAAAGCTATACTCCCGGCATCACAGGCCTGCTCTCCCTCTTTGCCTTCTAGCTGGCCTCCTGAGGACAGGGTTCTGAAGGGAAGGAGCAAAGGTAAAGGGTTGTTTCCAGCTCCTCTTATCCAAAAAAGTAACACTTTACTAAAGAAAAGAAATAAATTTCCCAAGAATTGATAAGGAAAAAGCAACGGGTCATAAAATTTAGAGCTGGAAGGGATATTAGAGATATTCTAGTCTAGGGATGGGGAACCTGCAGCCTCGAGGCCAGATGTGGCCCTCTAGGTCTTCAGGTGCGGCCTTTTGACTGAGTCCAAATTTTACAGAACAAATCCTTTTGTTAAGGGGATTTGTTCTGTGAAGTTTGGATTCAGTCAAAGCGCCACACTTGAGGACCTAGAGGGTCACATGTGGCTTCAAGGCCGCAGGTTCCCCACCCCTGTAGTCCAATCCTTGGAGCAGTGGATAGAGTGCCAGGCCTGGAGTCAGGAAGACTCATCTTTGTAAGTTCAAATCTGCCCTCAGACTCTTACTAGCTGTGTGACCCTGGGCAAGTCACTTAACCCTGTTTGCCTCAGTTTCCTCATCTATTAAATGAGCTGGAGAAGGAAATGGCAAACCACTCCAGTATCTCTGCCAAGAAAACTCCAAATGGGGACACGAAGAGTCTTACAAGACTAAAATGACAGAATAACAAAATAACAAAGGACAAAATGATAGGATTTAGAGATCATCTAGTTTAATCCTGATTTTTTTTAGATTGGGAAACTGAGGACTTAAATGAGGGTTAAATGACTTGTCCATGGTTTCATAGACACTAATCGAAAGCGGCAGGATTTGAACCCAGATTGTCTTAACTATAAGTTCAGCACCCTCTCTACTACACTAATTTGAATGGTTGAGTTTGCCAAGACTATAGATTCAAGTACCAGTGTGCTGAAGGGAGAAAGAGTCCTAAATTTGGAATTAAAAAGGCCCCAGTCTTAGTTCCAACCCTGACCCTCACAGGCAAATCACTTTGACTTGTTGGGTCTCAGTTTCCCCATGTACAAAATGAGGGTGATAATACTTGTCCTCCCACCTAATAGTGTTGTTGTGGGGAATCAACAGACAGTTCACTTAAGCCCTTCACAACCCTCCCAAGTGTGATGTGTGTGAGTTATAACTGTGACTAGGCCCCGATGCAAAGTCACCTCCGGATTTTCTCCTCTGAGGGCAGAAAGTACACGCTGCTATGGTGAAGGAAACGTTCTGACCAGATGCTTCATGTTCTGTGCAACTGACACCCAAAACCGGAGTGTCTCTGATGCACCCGCAGCTGAATTCTCCTAATTTTACAGTCCCTGTGTCTGACCGGCCGCTGCGTAAATCTATACTGCAGGCTGGGGTCGCACAACATGCTGTATGTGATTTTTTGGTTTGCTTCCTCATAGGCCTAGGAGGTAGGCAGCACACACCTTACACTCCTTCCTGCTCCAACTTGTCACAGGAGGATACTGAGGCTCAGAGAGCTCTCCCAGCTGGTAAATATCGTCAGCCAGTCCTCAGATCCAGATCTTCTGACTCCAACACATCACCACACTGCCTCCAAGTAGCAAATGAAATGGATTATTGAGGTCAGAATGCCTCTGAAAACTGAACATCCAAAGGGTATCTTTGATAGGAAAGGAGGAAATCTCAGGGTCACAAGACAAATGCTCAAGCACATTGGTGACTGCGCAGGCCGCAACCCACAATCCAGTGAGTGGATATCCTGCCATTCTGGGATGCCGCTGGCTGAACAGCCCGAGGAAAGCTTAGTGACCTTGGACAAACTGTTTCTTCTCCTTGGGCCCCATTTCTACATCTGCTAAATGAGGGGAGGTTGGATGAGATGACCTCCAAGGTCTTTTCTAACTATACGAATTTTACATTATCCATACCAACTTCTGATGTTCTAAGTTCCCTTCTATTCCCAACACCTCAGATTTAAAGGGAAATAGCTTCCAATAATAATCTAGGTTTCAACATTCCATATTTTATAGCCTCTTCCAATGCTGACATTTTATGATTTTTTTACTACACTTGTGATTTCATCAGTATAGGGAATTTCCAGGAGGGTAGTTTCCTCTACCAATGAGGATTGGCAATCTTTCTGCAACATATAAGCTCAGATAGCTGCCTGGGGCAGGAGAAGCCAAGTTCTAAGACCATAGGTTACAGAACAATTGTTTATTTGCACTGATCAAAGGGCATGGGGGGGGGGCTCCTCTCCAGGAATGGTCTACACCAAGAAAATCATAGGTCCAGATTTTTTTTATTTGTTTTTGCTTTTTGGTGGCAACTGGGGTTAGGTGACTTGCACAGGGTCACACAGCTAATAAGTGTCAAGTGTCTGAGGTCGGATTTGAACTCAGGTCCTCCTGACTCCAAGGCCAGAGCTCTATCCACTGTGTCACCTAGCCCCCCAGATTTTAAAAAGAAAAAAAATCTATGCTTTTGAACAGGAAAAATGAAAGGGGAATGCACACTTACCTTTTTTCTGTTTGGCTCGGATGAGGTAGATGGTGGCAACCAGCAAAGCGGCCAGCACAATACACACTATCCCCACTGCAATAAAGATGTTCTGAGATCCAGGCTCTGAAATGAGAAAGCTTGCAGGAATTACAGGAAGCAGGTGTTCCATGTATGCAAAAAAATAAAAAGGAGATGCTTTTTTATATTAAATAAGAGTCATTAACCAGTAGCATCTGGATGTGTGTTTTCAGATGTTCTAAGATGTGTGGGCAGATTCACTGGGCTAAGCACATATTCGCATACGGACAGTAAGAGGATGAAGAAGAAATGATGTAAATCTTTCGTGGGAATTTTTTTTAAGTCATCAGTTTTTAAAAAGAGACAGCATGGGGTAGTGGATAGAGTTGGCCACAGAGTAAGGACGACCTGGTTTCAAATCCTGCCTCGGACAAATGCTGGCAGTGCGATTCTAGGGCAAATCACTGAAACTTCCAGCACCTCCAGGCAACTCTCTGCATAACTGCAAAGCAGGGGCCAACCCGCACTAATGGAGGGAGTTTCTTAAACCAATGAAATCACCGGTTTGGCTCCAAAAAGAGAAAAAAAAAAGAGTTGTCACCAAGTGGCCCAGGGCAAGTACTTCATCTCCCCACAAGCCTTAGCTTGTGCACTTGACCCACCCCTCCAGTCTTTTCCAACATTCTGCAACCTCGATCATTTTTTCTCAATTTGAACCTGTCCCTACCTACCAGTTCTTTTCCTATTGCTTTCGGCATACCCAAGTCTGCCCCACAACTTAAAAAACTGTCACTAAACCCTTTTTGTTGTTACTGTTCAGTCACATCCAACTCTTCATGACCCCATCTGCGGTTTTCTTGTCAAAGACACTGGAGTAGTTTGCCATTTCCTTCTCCATCATTCCAGACGAGGAAACTGAGGCAGACAGGGTTAAGTGACTTGCCCAGGGTCACATAGCTAGTAAGTGTCTGAGGTCAGATTTGAACTCAGGAACATAGATGAGTCTGTCTTCCTCACTCCAGGCCTGGCACTCTATGCACTATGGTGCCACCTAGCTGCCCCACTAAACCCTACCACTCAAACTGTTGTCCTGTATCTCCTCCTTTTCTCAGGAAAATTCCTAGAAAAAAAGTTGTCTCTACCCACTGCCTTCACTTCCTCTCCTTTTTCATTTATTTCTCAATTCTGTGGATTCTGGCTCCTGCTTTCATCACTCTAATGAAACTGCTTTCTCCAAAGTTACCAATGTACCAAATCTGGTGGTTTTTAACTCAGTCTTCCCCCATCTGGATCTATCTGTTGCATTTGACCTTGCTGACCTCCCCTTTCCTTCTGGTACTGTTGGTTCTCTGAGTTTTTGTGGTATGACTTTCAGGAAGGAAGTTCTCCTATCTGTCTCTGCTCATTCCCTCTCAGTCTCTTTTTCTGGCTTATCATCCCTATCATGGACATCCCTTCACTATGGGTGTTCCTCAAGGTTCTGTTCTGGGTCCTTCCCTCTTATCCCTCTCCATTCTCTATCAGTAACCTCATGAGTTTCCACAGATTTAAGTATCATCTATGCCGATGACATGTACTATCTCTCTCTTTATCTCCATCTCCATATCTACCTCTGTCTCCAAACCCAGTCTCTCCTCTGAGCTTCAGCACAATATCACCAATTGCCTATTGGACATTTAAACTGGCTATTCCAGAGACATCTTTTTTTTTCAGGGTTAAGTGACTTGCCCGGGGTCACACAGCTAGTAAGTGTCTGAGGCTGAATTTGAACTCAGGTCCTCCTGACTCCAGGGCCAGTGCTCTATCTACTGTGCCACCTAGCTGTCCTCCCCCCTACCTCCCCAACCAGAGACATCTTAAATTCAACCTGTCCAAAACTAAACTCATTAACTCTTCAACCCTCCCCACTTTCAAACTTTCTTATTTCTGTTGAAGGCCCCATCAATCTTCCAGTATCTCAGGTACAGAATCTTGGTGTTACCCTCACCTCCTCACTCTCTCTCACCCCCTATGTCCAATGTTACCAAATCCTGCCCTTTTCACCTCCACTTCTCTTCATCTGATCCCTTCTCTCCACGCACACAGTCACCCTTATCCACTCCTGCCTAGATTACTGTAGCAGCCTCTTAATGTATCTCCCTACCTCAAGGCTCTCCCTACTCTAGTCCATCCCCAACACTGTTTGCAGAGTAATTTTCCGTAAGCACAGATATGACTGTGTCACTTCTCAATTTAATCAATTCCAATGGCTTCCTATTGCCTCTAGGGTAAAGTATGAAGTCCTCTGCTGAGCTCTTAAAGCTCTTCCCAACATAAGCCCAACCTACTTCTTCAGCCTCCTTGGAGTTTATTCCCTCTCCTCCATTCTTCAATCCAGCCAAACTGGATTCCTCTCTGTTCCTCACACACCATCTGCCATCTCTATACTTTCGTGAAGGCTGTCCGACATGCATCAAAGAATCTCTCTCTTCCTTTAAGATGTACCTCGAACGCCATTTTTGGCATGAAACCTTTCCTGATTCCCCCCCCACCTGTCAGTCAGCCAACAAACATTTATTAGTACCTACTATATGCTAAGCACTGGGGACACAAAAAGAGGCAAAAGATGGTCCCTGCCCTCAAGGAGTTCACAACACAATGAAATAATCACAGCTAGCATTTACATACTGCCTACTATGCACCAGGCCCCATGCTAAGAGCTTTACAAATATTATCTCATATGATTCTCACAACAACTCTGCGAGGTAGGTGCCATCATCACCTCCATTTTATAGTTACTGCTCTCCCTCTTGGACTATCTCGTATTGATCTGTTTTGTATAAATTTCTGTTTTTTCACCTCATACTTCCACTGCACATATTTATACATGCACTTGCTACATCCCCCATTAGAATGTAAGCTCACATGAGTAGGGATCGCCTAGTACAATGAGTGGCACACGGCAGGCACTTGGTAAATGCTTGCTGCCTCACTAACTGATTGCTTTGCCTGTGAAATGCAGATAATAATACTTTGCATTCCAGATAATTTATATAAAGTATAATGTAGGATTCCTGAGGGTGGGTTCTGGTTGTTTTTTGTTTGTTTTAATATTTTGTTTTAGTAGTACATATTACAGGCCGTGTCCATTTTGTGTGCTTGTTATTTTAATAGTAGCCCCAAACTGGAAACTAAAGGATTGCCCACCTCCTGGGGAATAGCTCAACAAATTATGGTACATGAATATAATGGAATTAGAAGGGAAACAATTATCTGGGGAAAAAATTCTTGTAGCAAATTTGGAAAAGGTTGCAAGACTCCCAGCTCTTTCTATTATACCACTGTAGCATGAGACTAGAAATCAGGAGAAATGTCTTAGTGATGCTACTAACTTCCTATGTTATCTTGGGCAAAACACTTCCCCTAGCTGGGCCTTCGTTTTTCTCTCTGTAAAATAATAGAATTGGATTAGGATAGCAATGGTTCTTTCCACTTTTAACATCCTATGTTCTAAGGTCCCTTCTTGCTCCAAGATTTAAAAAATTCTCTTTCCACATATGCATGTGCATTGCTTCCCCCACCCCCATTCCTCAACCTCATAGGGATTCTGAGCAAATATTATTTGTTAGAGGATATAGATTTAAATTAGGGATAGATAACCTGAGACCTCAAGACTATGTAAGGAGCATCATGGTCTAGTGGATGGAGTTTTGGACTTGGAGCCAGGAAAATCTGAGTTCAAATTCTGCCTCTGACACTTAGGTAACCCTGGGAAAGTCTGAACCTGGGGATCCTCACCTAGAAAATGAAGGGGGTTGGATATGATGGTCCCTTCTAGCTCCAAATCTGTGATCCTATGTTCTTTGTGGGGGTTCTTCTCTTTTTTAAAAATATTCATTTTTAAATTTTGAGTTCTAAATATTCTCCCTTTCTCCAGTCCCTCCCTCACCCATTGAGCAGACAAGTAATATGATACCCATTAAAAATGTGAGGTCATTCCAAACATATTTCCATATTAGCTATGTAAAGAAAAAAAAGCAAGAAAAATAAAGTGGAAAATATATGCTTCAATTTGCATTCAGAGTTCATCTCTCTGGAGATGGATAGCATGAGTCCTTTGGAATTGCCTCGGCTCATTGTATTTCTAAGAATAGTTAAATCATTCACAGCTGATCGATCGTTGAACAATAATTGCTATCACTATGGACGATGTTCTGCTCACTTCATTTTGAATCAGTTCATATAAGTTCTCCCAGGTTTTTCTGAAATCAGCCAGCTCGATATTTCTTACAGCACAATAGTATTCTATTACAATCATACACCGCAATTTTGGTCAGCCATTCCTCAACTGATGGGCATCCCCTCAATTTATAATTCTTTGCCACCACAGAAAAAGCTGCTACAAATATTTTTATACAAATAGGTCTTTTTCCTTTTCCTTTGATTTCTTTGGGATACAGATGGGTATGCACAGTTTTATAGCCTTTTGGGCATACTTCCAAATCACTCTCCAGAATGGTTGGATAGTTTACAACTCCACCAACAGTGCATTAGTGTCCCTATTTTTCCACATCCTCACTAGCATTTGTCATTTTCCTTTTCTGTCATGTTATCAATCTGATAGGTGTGACAGAGTTGTTTTAATTTGCATTTCTCTAATTATTAGTGATTTAAAGCATTTTTTGTGTGCATTGATTGCATTTGACTGCAATGATTTCTTTCTCTGAAAACTGCCTATTCAAATCTTTTGACCATTTATCAATTAACGAATGATTCTTACTTTTATAAATTTGGTCCAGTTACCTATATATTTGAGAAATGAGGACTTTATCAGAGAAACTTGCTGAAACCTACCCTCTCCCAGTTTTCCGCTTTCTTTCTCATTTTGGCTGCATTGATTTTGTTTAGACAAAACCTTTTTAATTTCATGTAATCAAAATTATCCAGTTTATCTCCCATGATCTTCTCTATCTTTTGTCTGGTCATAAAATCTTCCCTTACTCATAGATCTGACAGGTAGCTTTTTCTACTTTCCCTTACTTTACTTATGATATCATCCTTTATGTCTAAATCATATATCTATTTTGACCTTATCTTGGTAGATGGTGTGAGATATTGGTCTATGCCTAGTTTCCTCCAGACCGCTTTCCAATTTTCCCAGAAGTTTTTGTCAAACAGTGAGTTTTTGCCCCAATAACTTGAATCTCTGAGTTTATCAAACACTAAATTATTATGGTCATTTACTTCTGTATATTGTGTACCTAATCTATTCCGCTGATCAACCACTCTGTTTCTTAGCCAGTACCAGATTGTTTTGATAATTAACATTTTGTATTACAGTTTGAAATCTGGTTTACCTGCCTTCCTTTACATTTTTTCCATTGTTTCCCTTGATATCCTTAACATTTTGTTCTTCCAGATGAATTTTGTTATTCTTTTTACAAGTCTCATAAAGTAATTCTTTGGTAGTTTGACTGGTAAGGCACTAAATAAGTAAATTAATCTAGATAAAATTGTCATTTTATTATATTGGCTCAGTCCACCTATGAGCAACTAATATTTCTTCACTTGTTTAGCTCTGTTTTAATTTGTGTGAAAAGTGTTGTGTAATTGTGTTCATTTTGTGTGTGGCTCTTAAAACATATGCAAAGAGAGGACGCTCCCCATATGAGTTGTTATGAAGTTATAATGTTATGCTCTTTCAAAGGCATAACATAATCATAAAAATAACAATAGCTAATATTTATATTGTACCTACTATGGGCCAGGCAATCTGCTAAGTGCTTTAGAAATATTCTCATTTGATCCTCACAACAACCCTGGGAGGTAGGTGCTACTATTATCCTCATTCTACAGATGAGGGAAATAGAAGTTAAGTGATTTGCCCCGGGTTACACAACTAATAAATGTCTGAGGCTGGATTTGAACTCAAATTTTAATAACTCCAGGCCTGGCACTCTATCCACTGCACCATCTAGCTGCCTTATACTACCATACAGAAGCATGTGACATGCCGCTTTGATTCTCTATAATAAATTAAGTATTACAACTGTGGTAAAAAACAATTATGGTGGACCTTCGACAATGTCACTGGTAAATTCTGTTTCCTACCCCAAAAAATGAAGGAATGAACAAAGCATTTATTAAGTGCGTACTATGTGCCAACACCACGTGCCTACTGTGCTAAGCATTTAACAATATCTGATCCTCAGAACAATTCTGAGTTACAGGTCCAGTGTTCTATCCAATGCACTTGCTAGCTGACATTTTGGAATAGTGGAATGAATTCTGGGCAAAGGCTCAAAGGCCCAGATTTTGGTCTAGGCTCTGTTACTTACTAGCTGTAAATAACAAGTCATTGGGCAAATGACTTGGGCAAGTCATTTCTTGGCCACTGCCCCACCGCAAGGCAGGGTGATCATGAGGACCACATGAAACAATTGGTCTGAAAGAGCTTTGTAAACTAAAAAGTCTTTGTACCCACATGAAGGATGATACTAATGACAATTTGATCACCATCCTTGGTCAGGTCAGGTATGGTGGGTTTGAACAGACCCACAGAACTGAACCTATTCTGATTATTTCCAAATCTAGCAGCAGAGAGCTAGAGTCTCCTTATGAAAGCAAAGATGAACTCACCTGATTCTTTTTTATCCATAGTCTCAGCAGGGGATGGGGATGCAATTGTTTTACTGGCATTGATTGGAGGCTGGGAATCATGCAACACCTGACAAGTGATATTCTGTGATTCCTTTAGTACAGATGTGTTGACCAGGACTGAGATGTTGAGGCTGTAGGTGCCATCTTTGTTCTCTGTGGGATCAGATGTCTGCTCTTTTATAATCATGATGCCATTATTTAGCCAGATGACACTCACATTTTGGGGGTAGAACTTGTTCACATGACAGGTGATGTTGGTGCCATTCATGGAAAATGTTGAAGAAGAAATGTTCACTTTAGGTATAACTAGAAGAAAATGCAAAGCCTTTAGGTTAACCAAGTGAAGACTTGTCTCACTCCTGTCCTTGGGGCCATCACAGAGCCACAGGGAAGGGAACAAGAATAATCAAGGACCAGGACTCTGCCCTGGCAATAGGTATCTTTGGGTATAACTGGGGAATCCCTAACATCAGGGGCAACAGATTCTCCCATTAGACTGTAAGTTCCTTGAGGGCAGGGACTTTTTTTCTTTCTGTATCCCCAACACCTAAGCAGAGTGTCCTGCACATCATTTGCTGCAAATGTCTATTGCCTTGAATTCACTGAAAACCACTAAAAATGAAGTCTATCCCTCTCCCTCACTTGCCCATTTCCTTCTCAAAGCTCCAACTTTATTCATTTGGGCTGCTTTTCTTGAGCGTACAGATAGTTTAACATGTTCTTCAAAGTGGGACTGGATTTTCAGAGATATGAGACACTAAGTTTCTTGTCCTAGTTCCTATGACCTGCTTTCCTCAACACCAGCACAAAACACAGAGATTTATAGCTAAGGAGAATTTCTTCTTCAGTGATGAAGAGAGGAGTTAAGAATCCCCCTTTCTAGGATTATACCAGAGTGTTTAGGACTTAATGAAAACAAAAACAGCTCATGCTCACAGGAAACTGATCTAGTTGTAATATGATATCAAAGTCAATGGTTCAAAAAGAACATGCACCAGTCAGTGACATGGCCACCCTGTGTCCCTCTCTTCTTGTTCTTAGGATATTCCAAGACACATGTGAAGTCCAACCAGGATCTGGTCATCTCTGTCAAGGCTGCAGATTGACCTGAGTGGCTCTTGAACATGGGGCTTATATTGTGTATTATGCTCAGGAAGGGAACCCTTAGTACATGCATCAGCTGAGAGCAAGCAGACCCCAGACAACCTTAAAGACACCAATCATGGAAAAGCTTAAGGAAGGAGGTGCTCAGCACTTAGAATAATAGGTATCAGTCACTTTGTTTCTGTCTACAGAAACTTGGCTGTTTGGTGGAAAGGGCCAAGTATGACTACATAGTCCTTGGAGGCATTTGTACCTTGAGATGAGTCTGATTTCTCATAGATGTTAGCCCTTACCACACCCCTCCTATAGTTAATCAATCAACCAACAAGCTTTAATTAAGCACCTATCATATGCCAGGCCCTGTGCTAGATGCTTTGACTATAAATACAAAAGTGAGACAGTGCACCCCTTCTAGGAATTTACCTTCTATAAGGGGAATACAATATATTCACACAGGCTATCCACAAAATAAACACATTGATGAAAGGCAGCACAGAAGTGGAAGGTGGAATGTTGGGTAGGGAACAAATAGCCCAGTTTGGCTGGAGCCAAGAATGTAAGAGGGAGTGTAATAAGCCAACTGGAAAAGTTTGGGGGGAGCCAGATTGTGAAGAACCTTAAAATGCCAAATACAGGAGTTTCTGTTTCAACCTAAAGGCAACTGGGAGTCATAGAAGCTTCTTATGGCTAGACCTGTGCTATAGGAATATCACTTTTGAAGAATGGATTGGAAAAGGGGAAAAAATAGAGAGAGGGAAGCCAATTAGGAGGCCAGTGCCAAAGACTGGGTAAGAGATGATGGGGATTTGGATTACGATATTAATGATATGAGTAGACAGAATAGTTAGTCAATAAATATTTATTAAGCATCTACTATGTGGTAGGTACCATGCTAAGCACTAAAAGAGAGAAGGGGATGAATGTGAGATTTGGAGATGGAATTGACAAGCCATGGCATAAGAAAGGCAGTGAGTGGAACAGACTGCATCCCATAGGTGAGGAAGAGCGAAGAGTCAAGGATGACTCCTACATGCCCGGGAGAAAGGTGGTCCCCTCATGGGAACAGGGAAGTCAAGAGGAGAGATAGGACTGTGAAGAAAGACAATGAGTTCTGTTTTAGACATGGTAAATTTGAGATACCTACTGGCTATGCAGGAAGAGATGTTAAGTAGGCAGTTTGGAGATTCGAGACAAAGGCTCACGAGGAAGGTGAAGAGAGAGATGAAGGTTGGATGTGTAGATTTTAGAGGCATTTACATAGAGATGATAGTTGAATTTATGGGAACAGATAAGATCACTAAAAAAGAGTGTAGGGATAGAAGAGGATAGCCCTATGGTACACCCATGCATAAATGGCCAGAGGCAGAAAAACCTATGAAGGAGAAAAGGAAGTTCCATCTGACAGGTAGGAAAAGAGCCATAAAAACCCAGGAAGCAGTGTCAAGAAGGGCGTGGCTGGCAGGGTCAAATACTGCACAGAGGTCAAAAAAAGGATGGGGACTAAGAAAAGGCAGTCAGATCTAGCTATAAAGAGATCCTAGGTGACCTTGGAGAGAACAGTTGCAGTCAGGTGGTGAGGCTGGAACAGGGGAGTAGTGGAATAAGTGATGGAGAAGAGCTAATAGTGGGTATTCTACTACCAAGGGTTGAGAAGTGAGAGGTAGGAGAGAAACTGAAAGCAATGAGGAGGCTTTTTTCCAAAGAGTTTGGCTGTGAAAGGGTATGAAGACTGTGAAAGGAAGGAGAGACATGGGATGATAGCTTGAGGGGATGGAAAGGTCAAATGAAAGTTTTTAAAAGAATGGGGAAGATGTGAGCATATTTGAAGACAGCAAGGAAGGAGTCAGTGGGGATGCAGAAGTTGAAAATTCAGGAGTGAGAGGGAAGGATCAAAGAGACAAGCACCCAAAAGAGGCAGTAGGGGATGAGATCAAGGCTACAAGAAGAAAGTTTGCTGATGGCAGAGACAACAGCCAGCTTGTCCTCTAAGAGTAGAGGAGAGCCTGGGGATGATGCTAAGGTGAACTGAAGTATGGGACTGGAGATGAGTGGAAGTCCGTGACGGATGGCTTCAACTCTTTTCAGTGAAGCATGAAATAAGGTCTTCTGCTGAGTGGGGACAGAGAGGTCAGAGTAGAGGTGAGCTGAAGGAGAAGAGGGAGCCCGATGGAGTTGATCAGGGAACAGGAAAAGAAGTGACAAGCAGCAAAGAGTGCCAAGTGAAGGCTGGGTAACACTCAAGGTCCCAGAGAGCACAGTCGTGTGGTATCTCCTAGAGGTGCTCGGTAACACAGGGAGAATAGGAGAGAAGGTAGCATGGGTGGGAAAACATAGAGCTGGGGTTTGGAAAAGGCTAAGCAGTGACAGGACAGTGGGACAGGGGCTTTAAAGGTCAATGGCGGTGTAAGGTTGAACTGGTTAACTAAAGGTGTTTTGGAGGGGGAAGGAGGGGAAAAGAATCAAGACCAGAGCAAGGGTGATGGCCTGGGAAATCAGGGAAGGGGTCAATGTAAAACCAGTGACACTTCATGCAATAATAATAGCTTGTATTTATTTATTTATTTATTTTTGGTTAGACAATTGGGATTAAGTGACTTGCCCAGAGTCACAGTGTTATGTGTCTAAGGCCAGATTTGAACTCAGGTTCTCCTGACTCCGGGGTCAGTGCTTTATCCACTGTGCCACCTAGCTGCTCCTATATATCATTTTAAGGTTTGCAAAGCACTTACATATAAACTTTATCTCGTTTGCTCCTCACAACAATCCTGGGGGATAAGTGCCATTATTATCCCCAGTTATAGAAGAGGAAACTGAGGCAGAGGTTAAATGACTTGCCCAGGGTTAGTTACCCAGTTAATTAGTAGTTAGGTAATAGTGTCTGGTGAACTCAGGTCTTCCTGACTCCAGTTCCAGCACTCTATCCACTGCACTACCCAGATGCCCCTGGGCAGCATCCAGTATAAGCATATTTATGCTCTTAGCCCAACTCAATTTTGTTACCTTGATGATGAAACTCTGTATAATATGAAATAGCAGCTAGATGGCAAAAGGCAGCTAGGTGGTACAATGGATAGAGTACTGGGCCTGGAGTAGTACTCCAGGAAGTACTCCTCTTCCTGAGTTCAAATTTGGTTTTAGACACTTCCTAGTTATGTGACCCTGAGAAAGTCACTTAACCCTGTTTACCTCAGTTTCCTCATCTGCAAAATGAGCTGGAAAAGAAAATGGCAAACCATTCTAGTATCTTCGCCAAGAAAACCCCGCATGGAGTCACAGAGAGTTGGACACAACTGAAATGCCTGAAAAACATCAACGTAATATGCAACACACCCCCTAGGCATAGGTAGAACCCCCTCCACATTTCTCACCCTTTCGCTCCTTTGTGTCTATCTCAGGCAGATTTGGTTTCCTTACAGGGATATTAAAGTCAATTACCTTCATAAAGACAGAGTTCACTCTCTGTATCTATAAGATCCTTAAGATTTATCTTCCCTCTAAAGCAACAAGGAAGACAATGAGTGTAACTGCTTGCCCGTTGACTTGACTGATATATTTCCATTGGAAACTCTGTGTAGTCAATGGAATCTGTGATCCCCCAATCCTATCACAACACTAAAACTACCCTTTCCTCACCCGCTGAGGCTCACGATTCAAATCTTTTCTTGATACAACAATCCTTTGTGTGGGCATGAGGCACCTGGAGGCATAGTGGATAAAGCTCTGGGCCTGGAGACAGGAAGATGAGTTCAAATCTTACCACAGATACTTAATGTGTGACTCTGGGCAAGTCAGTTTGCCTCATTTTCCCCAATTGTAAAATAAGGATTATTATAACACCTACCTCAGAGGTTGTTGTAAGGATTAAATAAAGTAATATTTGTAAAGTGCTTAGCACAGTGCCTGGCACATAGTAGGATCTTTATAAATAGCTTCCCCTCTCTTTCCCCTTATCCTCACTAGCTGCCAGGTAGCTGCAACTCTCATACCTGGAATTCCTACCCTGTAGCCATTTCCTGATAAGCTACCATGCAGAGTAACAGACATACAGTCCCAACTCCTTTCTCTTTCCAGTTCAATCAAGTAATAAACATTTATTAAGTGCCTACTATGTGCCAGGCAATGTGCTAAACTCTGGGGATACAAAAAGAGGCAAAAGACAGTCTCTGCCCTCAGGGAGCTTACAATCTAATTGAAGCAACAAGCAAACAAATATGTAGAAAGCAAGCTATATACAGATAAATAAGAATTAATAAACTGAGGAAAAGCCCTAGAATTAAGGGGGGGTAGGAAAGGCTTCCTGTAGGAGGTTGGATTTTAGCTGGGACTTAAAAGAAGCTAGGGAAATCAGAAGGTAGAGATAAGGATGGCGAGCATTCCAGGAATGAGGGTCAACCAGTTCTGAAACCTTAAGCAATTCAACTTGGTGCCCCATGGCTCCACTGTCATGTTCCAAACTAATTATCCCTCCCATTCCGGCCATGCCTCCATGGCTACATGTGTTGTCTCACATATTAGAATGCAACCTTCTTTGAGGGCAGGGGCTGTCTTGGCTTTGGTATTTGTGGACCACTCCCTCCTCTCTAGCTTAGCATATATACTTGGCTCACAGTAAAACTTAATAAATGAGTCTTCCTTCATTATTCTAACCCAACAATAATAATGGCTGGTATTTCCCTAGGGATTTATGGTTTATACATCATCTTTTTCATCACAGATCTGAGATAGGTAGTGCAAATATTATTATGCCCCATTTTAATGTGGAAATAGTATCAGAAAGGTTAAGTATCTTGCCCAGTGTCAAAACAGTTGGCCAATAGCAGGCTTTACCCAAGTCTTCTAACTCCTCCTTCCCACAATGCCATACTCTTCTTCCTCCTTGTCTTCCTCCTTTGTGGCATTCTGAGTGCAGAGGCCTTGGTGGCATATGTCTCACTCTGATGCTGCCAGGAACTCCATCATCCACTGTTGTCAGGGTATCATGGTAGGATCACTAGTCTTGGAATCAGATGACCTGGGTTTGAGCTCCATACTTAGGAGGTGTGTGACCCCAAGGAAATCACTTTCAATTTCTAAACTTTCAGTTTCCTCATTTATTAAATGGGGATCATTAACATTTGCACCTTCACAATGAGAGGAATGTCCTGTGAGCTCTCAGTGGATTAGGAGCTGTTATTATTTCCATTATTTAAAGGGTGATCTCAGGAGGCAGAATCAGGGATGCTGTGAACAACGGATAAGTATATTTGGGAAGTCAGTTCCCAGGACTAAACCTCAGAAGATTATATTTGGGCTTTACAGTTAATAGCTAAGGGTCAACCTTCTGAGGCAACTCTGGGTCAAACCAGTCAGTGAATGAGCATTTATTAAATGCCTATGTTGTGCCAGATACTGTGCTAAGACCTGGAGATATAAAGAAAGGCAGAAGACAGTCCCTGCTTTCAAGGAGCTCATGGTCTAATGAAGGTCAGGCCTATGCTCCACAGCCAATTCAGGAACATAGGGTAGGAAGCAGGGAACGTGTCCAGTGCAAAGGTTCACCTACCTCGGATTACGTCTGATAGATTCTTTGTCCCTCGAAGAGGAGTTGGTAACGTGCTATGATTCACCTCACAGATGACCTCGGAACGGATGTCGCTAGCTTCTAGTTTCACCTGTACAACACTGGTGACGTTGTAGGAGACACTATCACCCTCAGGGAAAACCCTGGTCCAGCACTTTGGGATCTCATTCCCATTTTTAAACCATTTTAGGGTAATATCTTTGGGAGAGAAGCCAGTTGAGTTACAGGTGAAATTCTTCACGTGCTCAGCATTTACTCTCTCCTGGGGGCCGGACACCACAGGTGCAGAAGGTTTAGCTGGACATAGAAACGATAAATAAACACGATTGAAATGAAAGTCCTAAATAAAGTTAATAAAAATACCAAATAAACACAAAAGAATCATCACCAATGCCCAGTCTCTTAGTTGCTCCCTTAAATTACTGCTACCTGGCTTCATCTTAATACTCTATCAGTTTCAGAAAAAAGTGGTTTTTTTTTAACTATACAGTAGAAAATAGCAAGAATGTGAGTCCACCAATGCCATAAATTTCACTTATATAAAATTTCTTTATCGAGAGTGTCAGAGGAAGGAAAATATGCTTAGGTCTCCTCAATCCTAAGAAGGAGCTTCCTCTACCCTATTCAGCTAAACACAGTGGAAAGAACACTGCCTCTGGAGTCAGAAGACCTGGATTCAAATCCTCCATCTGTTTACTACTCATATAACTTTCTACAAGTCACTTAACCCCCTGAGCCTCAATTTTCTCATCTGTAAAATGAAGATCTTGAACTAAACAGCTTCTAAGATCTTCTCCAGATCTTGACCCACAATCCTGTGATCTCATGCCTCTCCTCTCACTAAATTTCTTGGAAAAGCTGTCTAAAGCCAGAGAGACCAATATCCTATAGTGCCTATACCCCAAAGAGATTGAAGAAAGAGGGAAAAGGACCCCAAATATTTATTGCAGTTACTTTAGTGGAGGATAAGGGGGTATGCATTAATTGGGAATAACTAAACAAATTGTGGTATATGATGGAATATTATTGTAGCGTAAGAAACAATGAAGAGTCAGCTGGGGAACAACTGAAAGAGTTGTGGTATATGATTGTGGTATAAGAAATGAGGGGCAGCCAGGTGGCGCAGTGAATAGAGCGCTGGCCTTGGAGTCAGGAGGACCTGAGTTCAAATCCGGCCTCAGACACTTGACACTAACTAGCTGTGCAACCCTGGGCAAGTCACTTAACCCCACTGCCAAGAAAGAAAGAAAGAAAGACAGAAAGACAGAAAGAAAGAAAGAAAGAAAGAAAGGAAGGAAGGAAGGAAGGAAGAAAGGAAGAAAGAAAGAAAGAAAGAAAGAAAGAAAGAAAGAAAGAAAGAAAG